>NC_089509.1:55806483-56106867 GCF_036850995.1 Saccopteryx leptura
CAAACTGGTGACCTCAGCATTCCAGGTCAGCACTTTATCCACTGCACCACCAGAGGTCAGGCCAAAAATGGTACTTTCTAATTAGTTTTTCAGGTTGAAAAATAAGTCTTTAAATTAATTGGTTAGATTATGTTTAAACACATTTACTCTTTTTTGTGTGTGACAGAGACAGAGAGAGGGACAGATAGGGACAGACAGGAAGGGAGAGAGCTTAGAAGTATCAATTCTTTGTTGCAGCACCTTAGTTGTTCATTGATTGCTTTCTCATATGTGCCTTGACTGGGGGCTACAGCAGAACGAGTGACCCCTTGCTCAAGCCAGCAACCTTGGGTTCAAGCTGATGAGCCTTGCTTGCTCAAACCAGATGAGCCCGCATTCAAGCCAGCGACCTCGGAGTTTCGAACTTGGGTCCTCTGCGTCCCAGTCCAACTCTGTATCCACTGCGCCACCGCCTGGTCAGGCAAACACATTTACTCATATATTATAATTTCTCTACATAATTTGCCAGTAAGAAATTATAAGTTATGGAAGTAAAAATACATGACTTTCATTTTTTGTAATGGTAAACCAAGCAATTTGGACCAGATCTCCTAACGAGGACATCTGAAAAAGCTGATAGCTAAAAATTTTCTAAACATCTGCTTAAAGACATGAGAGAGCTAGTAACAATGAAAAATTGCTACCAAAGTCCGGAAACCCAAGAAAGTTAGCTGCTTTTTTCTAGAAGTGTTGGCTAATTCTGTAATTGGTGTCTGAGATGCTGAGTGGCTAACTTGACAATCTCATGGTACCACTGGGAAGAGGCTGCAATGATAAACCTTTCCCTTTACTTTGAGTAAGAATCTCAAAAGGAGTAAGAATTTCCCGTCAGAGGTAAGAATGGTCCACCTGACTGGGCAGTGGCACAGTGTATAGAGCCTTGGACTGGGACACAGAAGATCCAGGTTTGAAACCCCAAGGTTGCTGACTTGAGTGTGGGCTCATCCAGCTTGAGCACAAGGTCACTGGCTGGAACATGGAATCATAGACATTACCCCCACAGTCTCTGGGTTGAGCCCAAAGGTCACTAAGTTGAAGCCCAAGGTCGCTGGCTTGAGGAAAGGGTCACTCGCTCTGCTGTAGCCCTCTGGTCAAGGCACATATGAGAAAGCAGTCAATGAACAACGAAGGTGCAACAATGAAGAATTGATGCTTCTCATCTCCCTTCCTGTCTTTCTGTCCCTGTCTCTCTCTCTATCACTAAATAAATAAATAAATAAATAAATAAATAAATAAATAAATAAGAGGTAAGAGTGATCCAGAAGTAAGCATACCCACAAAGGTATGCTTTGAATACTTTCAGTCCCTGAAATTGGATTGAGGTTATTTTAAGATTTTTAGAGCTCCCAGGTGCTTGGCAGAAACCTAAATTCTCTGTAAAGGATGTTACCATCCTAGGTATGGTGGATAGACTCTAAGATGGTCCTCATGAGCCCTGTAACCTGAAATCCTTGTTTGTGTGTGGAGAGGGGGAACTGTGACTTGTTTCTAATCAACAGGATACCACAAAGATGATAGAATCTGTGTGATTATGTATACATGATTAAATTCTAATGCCCATCTTATTGAACTCTCTCCAGTGTTGATTTTGAAGCAAGCTGCCATGTTGTGAACCGGCCTTTAGAGAGGGCCAACTAGCAAACAACTGAGGGTGGCTTCTAGCCAATAGTTAGCAAGAAGTAGAGCCTTGGTCTAGCAGTCCGCAAAGAACTAAATGCGGAAACCATGTGAGCTTGAAAGTCAATCTTTTTTCAGTGGAGCCTCAGATGAGACCACAGCTTAGGGATACTTTTATTGCAGACTTTTTAGACCCTGAAACAAAGTCCCCAGCTGAGCTGTGCTTGAACTCCTCAGCCACAGGACCTGTGATATAATAAATGTGTATTGTTTTAAGACACTAAGTTTGTGGTAATACTGTTATGCAGGAATAGAAAATTAGTGCAGTAGGCCTCAAAATGAATATATAAACAGGTTTGCAAGTACACTGTAGAACACACAATAAAAAGCCACATCAGGAAACAGTGAGCACCAGCAGTAGCTTCCACTTAAACAGATCTATGGGACAGCCAGATATTGGAGTTTTCAGACACGAACTAAACTTAGGAGAATTTGGACAAAGAATTGAAAATTTAAAAAAACAATATGGAAATACTAGATCTGAAAAATTACCAAGACTGAAATTAGAATCTTGATGGATGAATTTGACAACAGAACAGGCATAGCTGAAGAGAGAATTAGTGAATGAACATAAGTTAGAAGCAAAATACCCAGAATGATGTAGAGACAGACAAAACAATGAAAATAGAGAAGTTAAGAAACATGGAAGATATACAGTAGTACTATAATATATAACACAAGAAATCAGTGACCAGAGAGAAAGGAGGAAGAAACTAAGCAATATTTTAAAAGATAATGACTGAAAACTTCACAAAACTGGCCTGACCTGTGGTGGTGTGGTGGATAGAGCATCGACTTGGAATGCTGAGGTCACAAGTTTGAAACCCTGGGATTGCCTGGTCAAGGCACATATTGGAAGCAACTACTATGAGTTGATGCATCTCACTTCTCTCCCCTTTTTCTCTCTCCCTCTCCTCTCTCTAAAATTAATAAGTAAAATCTTAAAACAAAACTTCACAAAATTGATGAAAAACATCAAACTACAGATTCAAGGTTCCTTACAAACCCTAAATAGGATTAAAAAAAAATACCACCTGAAATACATCATTGTAAAACTGCTGCTAACCAAAAATGAAAAAAGCCTAAAGCAGCCAGAAAAAAAGGTGACATTTAAAGGAGCAACAATTAAACTAACAGCTGATATTATTTCTTAAATGTTTGGTAGAATTCAATAATGAAGCCATCTAGGCCTGAAGTTTTTCTTTATTGGAAGGTTTTTAACTACTAATTCAATTTCTTTAATAGATAGAGGGCTATTGAGGTTGTATAGTTTTTCTTGAGTAATCTTTGGTAATTGACTATTGGTTACCTTGCTGAGTAGTAAATCACCTCAAAATTTAACAAGTTAAAGCTAAGCATTAAATATCTCACAGTTTCTGTGGGTCAGGAATTTAGGAGCAATCAGGATCTTAAATGAGTCAAGATATGTGTTAGGCAGTAGTCATTTTTTTAATTTTAAATTTTTATTTTTATTTTTTTAGCGAAAAGGACACAGAGAGACCGAAAGGGAGAGTGATGAGAAGCATCAGTTCTCTGTTGAGACACCTTAGTTGTTCATTGATTGCTTTCTCATATGTGCCTAGACCGAGGGAGGGGGGACACGGCTACAGCAGAGCGAGTGACCCCTTGCTCAAGCCAGTGACCTTTGGGCTCAAGCCAGAGACTATCTCGTCATGTTTATGATCCCACACTTAAGCCAGTGACACCCTAATCAAGCTGGTGAGCCCGCGCTTAAGCCAGCAACCTTGGGGTTTCAAACCTGGTCCTCAGCATCCCAGGCCTACACTCTATCTACTGTGCCACTGCCTGGTCAGGCAATAGTGATGTGTTTTTTATTATTATTCTTTTTTAGGCAGTAATATGAAAGCTGGAGGATCTGCTTGCAAGGTGGCTCACTAGATTGGCTTTTAGAAGGAAGCTTCAGTTTCTCAATGTTTTAAAAGATTTACTTATAGATTTTTATGGGAGGTGGGGGTGAGAAAAGAAGTATCAGCTTATAGTTGCTGCACTTAGTTGTTCATTTATTGCTTGTTGTATTTGCCTTGACTGGGCAACCCCAGAGTTTTGAACAGGCAACCTCAGCGTCCCAGGTCCATGTTCTAGCCACTGTGCCACCATAGGCTACGCAGTTTCTCACTGATTGTTATTATGAAGTGTCATTTTATTGTTGGTTGTTGGCAGGAGGCCTCAATTTCCAGGCATAGGGGCTTTCCAAAGAGCAGCTTGAGTATCCTAAAGCCATGGTTTCCTGTCAAGTGAGTGCTCCAAAAGAGAGGGCAAAGACAAAACAACAATGCCTTTGTGACCTAGTCTTGGAAGTCACATACCATTACTTCTGCAATATTACATTGGTTGAAAGAGAAACGAGGCCCTGGCAGGTGGCTCAGTGGATAGAGCGTCAACCCGGCATATAGATGTCCCAGGTTTGATTCTCAGTCAGGGCACGCAGGAAAAGTGACCATCCACTATATTCCTCCCCCTCCCTTCTCTTCCTCTTCCTCTCCCACAGCCAGTGGCTCCGTTGGTTCGAGCACAGCCCTGAGCACTGAGGATAGCTTAGTTGGTCTGAGCATTAGCCTCAGGTACTGAAAAATAGCTCGATACTCGAGCATTGGCCCCAGATGGGGTTGCTGGCTGGATCCCAGTCAGGGCACATGCAGGAGTCTGCCTCACCATCTACCCTCCTCTCATTAAAAAAAAAAAAGAGAACACTAAGCCCTGGCTGGGTATCTCTGTTGGTTAGAACGTCATCCTGATACGGCGAAGTTGCAGGTTTGACCCCTGGGCAGGACATATACAAGAATCAACCAATGAATGCATAAATAAATGGAATTTTAAAAATTGATGTTTCTCTCTCTGTCTCCTTCCTCTTTCTCTAAAGTCAACCAAATACATAGATAAGAAAAAACAATGTGTGGTAATTTCAGTTAAAAAATAAAAGAGAACACTAAGTCAAGCCCATGGTCAAAGGGAGGGGAATTAGACTTCCTCTTTGAAGGAGGAGTCAACGAATGTATAGTCATACTTTAAAACCACAATAGTGTTTCTTAAGGACTTTGTTCATTTCATGTAAATTGTGAAATTTATGAGCATAACATTTTCATATTCCCTTAATAACCTTGTAACTTTTGCAGTAAACACCTGCATACCTCTTATCTAGATATTACCATTAACATTTCACTGTGCTTGTTTTATCAACTATCTGTCCATCCCTCTATCCATGTTTTTTTTTTTTTTCATTTTGCCTCATTAACATAAGCATTGTTCTTCTCCTTTCCTTCTTTGCTATCCAGTGGGTCTGATTGGAATACAAATACATTCTAGCTATATGTGAATTCTGGAAATTGTTTCATTACAGTTCCTGGGTCATTCTTTGCCCAGACTTCATAGAGTTTCACCCTATGCATGTGTGGCTTAGTATTCCACCGCAGACTCAGGGGACGTCTCCCCGTCCAGGTTTCTAGAACTCTTTCTCAATCTAGCTTCTTCCTGTCTGGTACACTGCCCTGCAAACTCCAGCCACTTCTCCCTCTCCAAACATCTCCATCTCCTCAATTCAGCAAGACTACCGTAGTCTGTTTGGGATTCCCCCTCCCTGCCCCTTGGGCTCCAGGCAGAAATACAGCAATTACAGTCTACCTTGTTTGATTATCTTCTCTTGGGGATCACAGTTCCTGAAAATTTATTTCATATACTTTGTCCAATTTTCATATTATTTACAGTGGGAGGGTTAATTCAATCCCAGTTCCTCTAGATGCAGAAATTATATCTCATTTTTAATTTCTTTCTTTTTTTTTTTTGTTTTGTTTGTTTACAGGGACAGAGAGTCAGAGAGAGGGCTAGATAGGGACAGACAGACAGGAACGGAGAGAGATGAGAAGCATCAATTATCAGTTTTTCGTTGCGACTCCTTAGTTGTTCATTGATTGCTTTCTCATATGTGCCTTGACCGTGGGCCTTCAGCAGACCGAGTAACCCCATGCTTGAGCCAGCGACCTTGGGCTCAAGCTGGTGAGCTTTTTGCTCAAGCCAGATGAGCCCGCGCTCAAGCTGGCGACCTGGGGGTCTCGAACCTGGGTCTTCCGCATCCCAGTCCGACGCTCTATCCACTGCACCACTGCCTGGTCAGGCACATTTTTAATTTCTAATGCAACGTAGTAGTATAAAGCTCTGCTCTGGGTTAAAAGACCTGAATTTTAATTCTAGGCCTGGATTTTATAAATTACTAGCCTTTCAATATCTCAATTTCCTTATCTGTTAAACGAAGTACAGTAATAATGGTACCTATCTCTGAAGATTATTGTAAAGATTTACTGAATTAGGCATTGTATCAGTTTAGAGGGCTCCTATAACAAATGAACACAAATTAGGCAGCTTAAAACAATAGAAATTTATTATCTCAGTTCCAGAGGCCAAAAGTTTACAACACTTTCATTGGACCCTGGCTGGGTAGTTGAGCTGGTTAGAGTATTGGCCTGATATGCCAAGAGTGTGGGTTCAGTCTGGTTAGGGCACACACCAGAATCAACCAATGAATACATAAATAAGTGGAACAACAAATCAATCTTTCTCTCACTCTCAAAATCAGTCAATCAATTAATTTTATAAAAAGTTTCACTGGGCTGAAATTAAGGTGTCAGCAGAGCCATCCTCACTGGAGGCTGTAGAAGAGAGTCAGTTCCTTGTCTCTTCTAGCTTCTGTTGGCTGCCAAAGTTCCTTGGCTTGTGACTGCATCAATTCATTCTCTGCCTTCTGGTCACAATGCTTTCTCCTACCTGTTGCAGATCTTTCTCTGCCCTTTCTTATAAGGGAGCTTATAATTGCATTTAGGTCCCACACAGATAATACAAGACAGTGTCTTCAGATCAAAATCCTTAACCACATCTACAAAGGCCCATTTTCCTTATAAGGTACCAGGGGTTCCAAGGATTATGACCTGTTATCTTTGGATGGATGTTATTCAACCTATTACAGATAATAAAAACCACATTATACACTCAGTGATAATTTTCAATATATTTAGTAACCACTACAGCACAGGCTCCAGACAATCAGAACACAATTATCAAACAATAAGAATGGATGCTGGGCCCTGACCGGTTGGCTCAGTGTGTGGAAGTCCCGGGTTTGATTCCAGGTTAGGGCATACAGGAGAAGCGATCATCTGCTTCTCTACCCCTTCCCCTCTACCTTTTCTCTTTCTCTCTCTCTCTCTCTCTTTCTCTCTCTCTCTCTCTCTCTCTCTCTCTTCTCCCACAGCCATGGCTGATTGGCTCAAGCAAGTTGGCCCCAGGTGCTAAGGATGGCTCCATAGCCTCACCTCAGGCACTAAAATAGCCCAGTTGCTGAGCAACAAAGTAGTGGCCCCAGATGGGCAGAGCATTGCCCAGTAGGGGGCTAGCCAGGTGGATCCTGGTCGGGGCGACATGTGGGAGTCTGTCTCTGCCTCTCCTCTTCTCACTTAATTAAAAACAAACAAACAAGAATGGATGCTGGCCACAAACATGACAGTGCCTGTACCTGAAGAGTAGCACGGCACTTTGTCGTATATGTGTCGTATATGCCAGCACCTCACACACATACTATGCACTCAGTAAATGTTAGTTTGAGGTCCCACTTGACTTAAGTCATTTCTATTTATTTATTTATTTATTTATTTTATTATTATTATTTTTTTACAGAGACAGAGAGTGAGTCAGAGAGAGGGATAGACAGGGACAGACAGGAATGGAGAGAGAGAGATGAGAAGCATCAATCATTAGTTTTTCATTGCGCATTGCAACACCTTAGTTGTTCATTGATTTGCTTTCTCATATGTGCCTTGACTGTGGGCCTTCAGCAGACCGAGTAACCCCTTGCTGGAGCCAGCAACCTTGGGTTCAAGCTGGTGGGCTTTTTGCTCAACCAGATGAGCCCGCGCTCAAGCTGGCGACCTCGGGGTCTCGAACCTGGGCCCTTTGCATCACAGTCTGACGCTCTATTCACTGAGCCACTGCCTGGTCAGGCTCATTTCTATTTTTTTAATGTCTAGATATGCCCTTTTTTCATTTATCCATAAGGTCTTGTATTCTTATCTTTTCTAAGTATTTAATATTTATATATGGAGGATACTAATACTCCATATATTTGCCAGATTTATGACAAATATTGTTTTTATTATATTGTGTTAATCTTTTCTAAATCTTATGTTTGAGTATTTCTAAATAATCTGGTCTTAATCTTTATTTTTAAGTATAAACATCAAAGTTTAATGTGTTGGTTATTATTCATTAGATTATATTAAATTTAATGAAACAAATATATTAATACATGCTAACAAGGCGTTTTGAAATTTCAGATTCATCCTGGCCGGATAGCTCAGTTGGTTAGAACATGGTCCCAAAGCACAGAGGTTACAGGTTTGATCCCCAGTCAGGGCACCTACAGGAACAGATCAATGTTCCTATCTCTTTCTCTCTTCCTTCCTCTCGCTCTAAAATCAATTTTTTTAAAATTAAGATTCTTGTTCTCTAAAACTTTTTCTGTAAACAAAAGAATTTTTATGTTTCCCCCAATGATAAGCAGATTCTTCATGGATCATTTTGACTATACTGAGCTGATAATATGCCTGGAGAGAGAAGGAGGAACCTCCCGTTGCAGGAGGCAGAATTCTAAAGTGGCCCCGAGATTTCCCACTCCTCGGTGTACATGCCATGGGGACTCCCCAGTACAGAGAACTTGATGTATTTTACTGCTGAGATTAGGAGGTTTTACAGCAGCGAAATTATCTGGGTAGACCTGACCTAAGCACATGAGCCCTTTAAAAGCACAGTGTTTCTGGCAGGTAGCAGAAGAGGAAATCAGTGATTCATGGCACAAGAAAAGACCCAACTTGCCATTGCTGATTTAAAGATGGAGGGAGGCATGTAGTAAGGAATGTGGACAGCCTCTGGTTGACAGCCAGCAAAGAATCAAGGACCTCAATCCTACAATTAACTGCAAGGAAATGAATTCTACCAACAACCATGTGAGCTGGGAAGAGGACCGGGATGAGAAACACAGCCCAGACTGACAGCTTGATTTCAGCCTGGTGAGACCCTGAGGGAACTCAGTGACATTATGACCAGATTTCTGAGATATTTGTGAGATAATATATTTGTGTTGTTTAAAACTGCTAAAATGCCTGACCAGGTGGTGGCGCAGTGGATAGAGCGTCGGACTGGGATGCGGAAGGACCCAGGTTCAAGACCCCAAGGTCGCCAGCTTGAGCGCGGGCTCATCTGGCTTGAGGATAAAAAAAAAGCTCACCAGCTTGGACCCAAGATCGCTGGCTTGACTAAGGGGTTACTCGGTCTGCTGAAGGCCCACGGTCAAGGCACATATGAGAAAGCAATAAATGAACAACTAAGGTGTCATAACAAAAAACTGATGATTGATGCTTCTCATCTCTCTCCGTTCCTGTCTGTCTGTCCCTATCTATCCCTCTCTCTGACTCTGTCTCTGTAAAAAAAAAAAAAAATGCTAAATTTTTGGTAATCTGTATATAGTAAAAGAAAATTAATATAATAGCTAATACTCTTTCTCAAGGAATAGTCTATTTTTCACATCTTTCTTGTAATTACATGTTTGACAGTTTATATTGTAGTCTAAAGTAATGAATTGTTTTTTACTCTTCTGACTAGACACCAAACATCATTATGCTGTATGAAGAAATGCTAGTTAAAATGTCTCTGCCTTTGAAAGTTTTGAGGGTAATTTAATTTCCTGCTAACTTATTTTCTAATTTTTTATAACAGAATGTACTTTTTAAAAAATAAAAACAAATTTAAAGAAATAAAGAGGCTCTGGCCACTAGCTCAGCTGGTTAGAGCATCATCCCACTACACCAAGGTTATGGGCTCAATTCCCAGTCAGGGCACATAGGAGAATCAAACAATGAATGCATAAATAAGTGGAACAACAAATTAATGTTTCTCTCTCTCTCTCCTCTCTCTCTCCTTCTCTTTGTATTTCTCTCTAAAATCAATAAATAAAAAACTTAAAAAGAGAGAAATAAAGCAAACCTCCTGATAAGGCACACCCCACCACCATCTACCAGTGAACGGTCCAGAGCTGAGCAGGCTGGACAGGACTAACTATATAATTTGTAAGGCCCAAAGCACAATCAAAATGTGGATCAAGAGAAGATACAGCAATTGTACATCTTAAATAATGCTACTTTTAAAACCACAGATTCAGAATAGTTTTCCCTATATAAAAATTTCCTTATCACCAAGTTCATAGCTTTGTCACAGCACAGCAATCACCAACTGAATGTATAATACATGTTTTTGACAGATCCTGCCACAGGTTTATTTATACAAATAGGACAGGAGGACACCAGCTCCATGCATCCCAAGGAGCTGTGAACCAGACCTGTCCTCACATCGACAGAAACTTCATCTACCGGGGAAGACTTCACGGGGGCCTAGGAACCACTGTGAGCCTGAGCCTAAGGCTTGGTTTGAGCCTTGGCCTTGGACTTTGACCAGCAGAGCCTGAGACCTTTGGTGACATGAGCACAACACATTTCCCAAGCTGGGCATAGGCAAGTCGATTGAGCTTGTGGTTGCCACTTGTTGGGATCTGGGGCTTGACCTTCTTTGGCTTTATAAGGATGTGACAACCTCAGCCTGTGTCCTCATGGCCTTGGCATTGTTGGCCTGCATCTTCTCTAGGTCCTTTTATGCTTCTTGGCAAAGCGCATGTTTCTCAGGCTCTTGGAGTCTGTTCCTTTAGGAGACTTTTACCTTTGTGACTGGGGTTTCTCAATGCCGCGTCTGTGCCGTTTTCAGGACCGGCTGTGTGTGATGAGGTCCTTGGACTTGGTGATATTTGCACTGAAGTCAGTCTGTGGCTCCTGAAGTACCTGGGTGGGACCAGAAGAGAAAGAGCTTAATAAATATTTTTGATGCCTAACCTAATCTTACCCTTCCTGTGTTAGATACAAAGGACACTTCTTTTCCTACCCAGGAGTGCATACGTATTGTATCACACATCTGCTAGTTTAAATCTGCTGTTGTAGTGCATGTGGAATCTCTCATAATGCAAATTATAATTATACCTTTATTCTACTTTTAAAAAATGTTCTCTCTGATATTCCCACACCCTTATTACTTTTACAACTTGATCTTTTTACCTTCTGGTTTACACTAGCCCTGAAGGAGAAAATTTTCCTACGGTCTCATAAGCTGCTTCAAGAGACCTCTGATATAGCAATAGGGCAACCGTAGGCAAGCACCATTGAGGGTAGAGTAGCTCTATTAATAGCGTGGAAGTGGAATTTATAGCCACTTCCCTCTCTTCTATTATCAGATATGTGTTTTTTATTTTTCAGAAAATGAGAGAAAGAATCCTTTGCTGATCTAATAATTCCACACCACATCTTCAGATGAGACCAGTTGTAAGGAATTGACTAAACCCTTTTACCTAATACCCAACATTTTATGCACTCTGTTTGGTTTCTTTTTTGGGGTAGATACTGTGACAGTTATGCTGTAGACAAAAAATTTTTTTACATGCTTTATAAAGGCTTATGGAATAATATAGTGCTCACAAAAATTAGGGGCTATTTTATCACTTCATATTCATTTTGAAATATCCCCTAATTTTTGTGAGTGGTATATATTCTAAAGCTAAATCTGTCCTACTTGTTTATGTTATACAGACTGATGTCTATGTGATGATGGTTCATATGGAAACTAAATACTAACAGATGTTTCCTAATGTTACTGGTCAGGGACCAAGCCTGGAGTGGGTCTGCCTCAGGCAGCCTGTAGCGTGGGCTTCTTGACTTTGCAGGAAAGATTTCACAATACAAGTTCAGATGATTTTGAAAGTACGTTTTTACAGCTGGGGACAGTGCAACGAAGGAAGGGCTAGGATATTAGAAGCAACAGGAGAGACCCTAGGTGGGCTGCTTTGGCTCTCTAGAAATGTTATAGAAAAGTGGGCCACGCTGGACTGCATGAATTCACTAAAAGGTAAAAGTCACAGTGACAGAAGTAAGCCAAGGCAGAGCTGATTTTGGCTCAGTGGAAAGATAGATTAAAAGGGCCCTGGGAGACAGGTTCAGGGGGTAAGCCCAGGATGTTCCCCTAGTTGCAAGTTTCATGGGGACCCTTTGAGCTTAGGAGAAAGACAGCTGAGAGACAAGCCTAAGGGAGAAAGGCGTAGGAGTGCTTTTAGAGAGAGTGCAAGCTGGGACCTTTGTCTGGAGGCTTTTTGTCTTTCGCTGGCAGGAATCCTCAGGGAGGTCTCAAGGGAGGGTCTTAACAGAATATTCTTTAGTTTTCTGGGTGTGTCCTTTAGTATGTTGTTTTATCAAAGTGTAAATAAAGAAGGGTCAGGATTATTTTCTGTTACTTTTATTTTTAAAGAACATAATGGAAGAGGGACCAGGATGGAGGCTGATCCACCCTGGGGTGGTCTGGAATGTGTTAATCATTTGCTTCCAAGTGTCCTTGGTTAGGGAAGATAAAACCTAGTGATTCATTAGCTGCCTGTAAATTGCTCAGATTGTTTGTTTAATTATTATTATTATTATTATTATTATTATTATGTATTTTTCTGAAGTGAGAAGCGGGGAGGCAGTCAGTCTCCCCACATGTGCCCAACCAGGCTCCACCTGGATGCCCACCAGGGGGCGATGCTCTGCCCATCTGGGGTGTTGCTCTATTGCCACTGGAGCTATTCTAGTGCCTGAGGCGGAAACCATGGAGCCATCCTCAGCGCCCAGGCCAACTTTGCTCCCATGGAGCCTTGGCTGCTGAAGGGGAAGAGAGAGACAAGGAGGAAGGAGAGGGGGAGGGGTGGAGAAGCAGATGGATGTTTTTCCTGTGTGCCCTGACAGGACATCGAACCTGGGACTTCCACATGCTGGGCCAATGCTCTACCACCGAGCCAACCAGCCAGGGCCTGTTTAATTATTTTGTCTCAGTTTCCCATATTTCACTTGTCAAGGATTTTCCTAGCTTCTTACTATCCTGCCTCACTAACAGAAATTCTTAGAAACTCTCATTTATGGAAGATATTACTTAGTAAAAATATTAGTTTCTCTTATATACTTAATAAATTTTCAGTTATATATCTAAACAACTAGTAAAAAATATTGACAATTAGACTAAATACTATTTACCATATAGAATTTTATAATTATTGTGAAATGGAAAACTTGCTCATTCACATTTTTTCTTTTTTGTGACAGAGACAGTTTGAGAGAGAGACAGATAGAAGGACAGGGACAGACAGGAAGGGAGAGAGATGAGAGGCATCAATTCTTCGTTGCAGCACCTTAGTTGTTCATTGATTACTTTCTCATATGTGCCTTGACCAGGGGGCTCCAACTGAGCCAGTGACCCCTTGCTCGACCAAGCAACCATGGGCTTCAAGCCAGTGACCATGGAGTCATGTCTATGATCCCATGCGCAAGCTGGTGACCCCATACTTAAGCTGGTGAGCCCATGCTTAAGCCAGATGAGCCTGCGCTCAAGCTGGCAATGTCAGGGTTTTGAACCTGGATCCTCTGCGTCCCAGTCTGATGCTCTACCCAGTCCACTGTGCCACTGCCTGTCAGGCTCATTCACATTTATTATGTCACTTTACAGTTATGTTCTGGATTTTGTTATATGTCTAATATATTGTACATATAACTTCCAATATGTTTTAAAATAACTTTTAAATCTATTTAGTAAAAGCTAACTATAGTAATTTAAAAGTGACTATCATTCATTAAATATATATATATATGTGTGTGTGTGTGTGTGTGTGTGTGTGTGTGTGTCTATATATATATACTAGAAAGCCCGGCGGTCATACAAAATGACCGCTGTTCTAGATATTATAAATTGTAATTAAAATGATTTGTGCAAAGGTATCTGCTAATTCAAACTGAACTACCCAGGGCAGGCGGCGAGGACGCCCCTTTGCTTACTGCCCCACGGGGTTTCCCCCTTCTACTTGCTTAATTGCTTAAAGTAGAGTGCAATGAAGGAAACCACTGGCGGTACATTTCTTAAGAGCCACCACTAGCTCAATAAATAAAGGTGATTTAAATAATAAAATGTTAATTCACATGTCAAAGATCTCTTTGTACACAACATTTCTTGTGTAGATCTTTCCATCATTTTTAAGCTCGCCTTGCAGAGGACCATCAATTATTTTTAATTTTATGTCCATTCTTTCACGAACTCTTGAACAGGCAACATAAAGTTGACCATGTGCAAATGCAGGCTCAGGTAAAAAAATGCCAACACACTTAAACGTTTGGCCCTGAGACTTATTGATGGTCATAGCAAAGGCAAGTTTTACAGGAAATTGTCTACGTCTCAATTGAAACGGCAACCCTGTTTGAGATGGAGCCAAATCAATTCTTGGAATGACATGTATTTCACCTTTAGAGGAGCCAGTCAAAGACTTAGCTATTATGACATTATTTTTCAATTGGAGAAGCTCTAGTCTTGTACCATTGCAAAGAGCCCTTCTGGTGTTAAGATTTCTTAATAGCATAATAATTGCTCCAATCTTTAACATCAATTTGTGAGGTGGCATGCCAGAAGGTGGGACTATTTGAATGCCGTGGCAACTTCACCCCATTGGCTAGTACAGTTACGCAAGCAACCAATAAGCTATCGGCGACAAACAGACACTTAAGCTGCATATAATAAAGATATATATCATATGAAAGATACATGAACAAGCCTTGGCTGGATAGCTCAGTTGGTTAGAGTTCACCTAATATGCCAAGCTTATGGGTTCAATCCACTGTCAAGGAACATACAGGGATCAACCAATGAATACATAAATAAGTGGAAAAACAATATTTCTCTCCCCCCCCCCTTCTTCTCTTTCTCTAAAATAAATTTTAAAAAATTTTAAACAAAATAAGGAAAAATATTTTAATCCATTAACAACTTGTTCTTTAACAGTAGAAAATTTTTATCTCATTCTCTTTCTCTAACCTCATATTTTTGTTCCATTTGTCCAAAAATGTTAAAATATTGAAAATACAGGCAGTCTTCACTTTGCATAGAATGCAGAACCATAAAAATGACCATTCATGATTACTATACTAAGAAATCTTAATAATCAGTGGGAAAAATTATAATTGTCTTGTGACCAGATTTTTTGTTGCAACATTAAAAACTCATACTGCCTGACCAGGCGGTGGCGCAGTGAATAGAGCGTCGGACTAGGATGCAGAAGGACCCAGGTTTGAGACCCCGAGGTCACCAGCTTGAGCGCAGGCTCATCTGGTTTGAGCAGAGCTCTCAAGCAAGGGGTTGCTTGGTCTGCTGTAGCCCCATAGTCAAGGCACATATGAGAAGGCAATGAGCAACAAAGGTGTCACAACAGAAGACTGATAATTGATGCTTCTCATCTCTCTCTGTTCCTGTCTGTCTGTCCCTATCTATCCCTCTCTCTGTCTCTGTAAATAAAATAAAAAACAAAAACAAAAAACTCTCATACTGTCAGTTAGAAATGGATAGGAAAATAAAAAACTTTGTGAGACCATTATTTATTTAGTCCACTACAATTATAAATATTGATAATTAAAATATTTTATCTCTTCATAAAAAACTTATTAGGAGTAATTTGAACAGTTCCTACCTTCTTTTAGTCATATAACTTATAATATAGAATAACCATCTTTCAATGCCTAAGTGAATTGTCATACTTCTAAGTTTGGAACAATTTTTAACATTTTATCTTTTGTACTTTCAATGTTGTGAACTATCTCTGAGTTTCTTTAATATGAAGTTTGTTGCCACCATCACTTCTTCTGATACCATCATCCTTTTTGTCAACACCACTTTCCTCAGTCATGGCGTTCACCTCACCATGTTCTGTGGGCTGCCTATCCAGAGTTTCTCCAGTGGTGGAAGTGTCACATTCCCATGGTCAGCTACAGTGTGTCCGTAAAGTCATGGTGCACTTTTGACCGGTCACAAGAAAGCAACAAAAGACGATAGAAATGTGAAATCTGCACCAAATAAAAGGAAAACCCTCCCAGTTTCTGTAGGATGATGTGGCAGCATGTGCGCATGCACAGATGATGACATAACACCGTGTATACAGCAGAGCAGCCCACAGCCATGCCAGTCGAGATGTGGACGGTACAGAGGAAAGTTTAGTGTGTTTTGTGGCTCGCTAAATTCGAATCCATGACCAAAGTGCAATGTGAATATCGGTGCGTTTATAACGAAGCACCACCACATAGGAATAACATTACTCGGTGGGATAAGCAGTTGAAGGAAACCGGCAGTTTGGTGGAGAAACCCCGTTCTGGTAGGCCATCAGTCAGTGACGAGTCTGTAGAGGCTATAAGGGATAGCTACCTAAGGAGCCCTAAAAAATCTGTGAGTCCACATCGAACTGCGCTGAATAGGTATGAAACTGGGAGAGTTTTCCTTTTATTTGGTGCAGATTTCACATTTCTATCGTCTTTTGTTGCTTTCTTGTGACCGGTCAAAAGTGCACCATGACTTTACGGACACACTGTATTTCTTGTAGAACTTCATTGTTCTAAAAAATTTCACTTGCAGCATTATCACTTTTCACTTCTTTGCTAACTTTCATTTTGTTGGCCAACATCATCTTTCAGTGAAAATATTACTCAGATTTTTTACTGGTGGACAAGAAGTTCAGACAACTGTAAGCTTTGCTGTCTGCATGTGAACTGAATATCAGATACACAGTGACTAATCACCAAGAACTTTGAAAGAAGAGACATGATTGGTCACTGATTATGATGCTCATCTGTTATTTATGTAGTGATTCATGGAGTGAAGAGCTACAGGCAAAATTTGTGTTTTTTGTGCAATAGTTCACAGCTAATATGCCACAGTTATTCAAATTTGAACTCTACTTAAGGATTGGTGTTATTTAACTAAACCACGATTACTGAAATTCAGGTATGTTGGAACCATTTATTTTTATTTATTCATTTTAGAGAGAGGAGAGAAAGAGACAGAGAGGAAGGGGGCAGGAGCAGGAAGCATCAACTCCCATATGTTCCTTGACCGGGCGAGCCCAGGGTTTCGAACCGGCAACCTCAGCATTCCAGGTCGATGCTTTATCCACTGCACCACCACAGGTCAGGCTGTTGGAACCATTTAAATAAACGATTGTCTGAATATTTTTATACTTGAAAATCTGTATTAATCACCTCTTAAACTTCTCTGCAACAAAAATGTACATGAATTAAATTTGTAATTGTTTTAGGTCCTTGATTCTTAAGTAATAAAAAAAATTATGGGCTTATTAACATTACAATTATTGTTATAATTTATCAAACAATAAATTCAATCAAGTAAAAATTTATCAAAAGTTATTTCAATCTGATGAATTGGGCTATGTTCTTTTTTTTTTGCCATTGATTTGAGGGCGGGGGGAGAGGAGGTAGGAAGGAGAGAGAGAGAGAAGCATCAACTTATTCCACTTGGTTGTGTACCCATTGACTACTTCTCACACGTGCCCTAAGGAGGGCTCCAACTAGTGACTTTGGATAGAGCTGGCACCCTCGGGAGCCAGCTGGCATCCCACTAGCCACTGGCCAGGGCTGGGCTACGTTCTTTTCACTTAGACAAGTGTTTTTTCCACGCAGACCGGTGGTTGAAAAACACTGATTTAAACTGTATATCTCTGGATGAGTATTGCCTATTGCTGGAATGAGAGTTTAGGATCAATGATATTCCTGTTTTTAATTTCTACAGGTATAATCCCTGGGAGAAAGTGTTCACACAGACAAGTAGATGGAATGAGAGAGATTTTATTAAAACAGTGCCACTTATTTTGTGGATTCTTTCCAAATTACTTGCCAAAAATGCTCTTTGACTTTTATTGAAAACAAGGAATTGGAAACCTTTTGACTTGCAAAAGCGCTTAGTACCCAGTCATTAGAATTTTCACTTTCTTAGAAACTGAAGAAGATACAAATATATAAAAGCAGATATAGTGTTCATGGATAGGGAAAATTAATATTGTTAACGTGTCCATACTATTCAAAGCAATCTATAAATTCAGTGCAAACCCTATCAAAATACCAATGGCATTTTTCACAGAACTAAAGCAAATAATCCTACAATTTATATGGACCCACAAAAGACTCCAAATAGCCACAGCAATCTTGAGAAAGAAGAATTTGGAGGTATTATACTGCCTGATATCAAACTATACTATAAGGCTATAGTAATCAAAACATGACCCTGGCTGGTTGGCTCAGCGGTAGAGCGTCAGCCTGGCATGCGGGGGTTCCCGGGTTTGATTCCCGGCCAGGGCACACAGGAGAAGCGCCCATTTGCTTCTCCACCCCCCACCCCCTCCTTTCTGTCTCTCTCTTCCCCTCCCGCAGCCAAGGCTCCATTGGAACAAAGATGGCCTGGGCGCTGGGGATGGCTCCTTGGCCTCTGCCCCAGGCGCTAGAGTGGCTCTGGTCGCGGCAGAGCAACCCCCCCCCCCCCCCCCCGGGGCAGAGCATCGCCCCCTGGTGGGCAGAGCGTCGCCCCTGGTGGGCGTGCCGGGTGGATCCCGGTCGGGCGCATGCGGGAGTCTGTCTGACTGTCTCTCCCCATTTCCAGCTTCAGAAAAAAACAAAACAAAACAAAAAAAAAACCAGCATGGTACTGGCAAAACACAGACCCACATATATTAATGGACCAGAAGTAAACCCATCCCTATATGGTCAATTAATATATGACAAAGGAGGCAAGAACATACAATGGGAGAAAGACAATACATTCAATAAATGGTGTTGGGAAAATTGGACAAATACATGCAAAAACTGAAATTAGACTACCTTCTTCCACCATATATAATAATAACCTCAAAAAGGATTATAGACATAAATGTAATACCCAAACTTCAAAATCCCTGGAAGAAAACACAGGCAGTAAACACTCTGACATTGCTCTTGGTAGTATTTTTTCTGATATATCTCCTCTGGGCAAGGGAAACAAAACAACAAATAAACAAATGGGACTACATCAAATTAAAAAGTTTTTGCACAGCAAGGGAAACCATCAACAAAACAAAAAGACAACCTACTGAATGGAAGATGATATTCACTAATGGTATATCCAGTAAAGGGGTTAATATCCAAAATTTATGAAGAATTCATACAACTCAACACCAAAAAAAACAGTGCAGTTGAAAAGTGGGTGAAAGACCTGAATAGACAATTCAGACATACAGATGACCAATCGACATCTGAAAAGATGCTCAACCATCAGAGAAAAGCATATTAAAACCACAATGAGATATCACCTCCCACATTTCAGAATGGCTATCATGAATAAATCCATAAACAACAAGTGTTGACAAGGACGTAGAGGAAAGAGAACCCTCGTGGACTGTTGGTGAGATTGCAAATTGGTGCAGCCATTAGGGAAAATGGTGTGGGAGTTCCTTAAAAAATTAAAAACAGAAAAAAATAATAAAATTAAATTAAAAACAGAACTATTTTATGACCCAGCAATTCCACTTCTGGGGGCTTTATTCAGAGAAATCCAGAACACTAATTTGAAAAGATATATGCACCCCTATATTTATTGCAGCATTATTTATAATAGCCAAGATATAGAAGCAATCTAAGTGCCCATCAATAGATGACTGGATAAAGAAGTAGGATATATGATATATACAATGGAATATTAGCCATAAAAAAGAAGGCAATCTTATCATTTGCAACAACAAAGATAGACCTAGAGGGTATTATGCTAAGTGAAATAAGTTAGAGAAAAACAAATACGGTAAGATTTCATAACATGTGGAATCTAAAAAACAAAAATTAACAAAACAGTAACAGACTCATAGCTGCAGAGAACAAACTGATGGTTGCCTGCTGAGAGGGGGTTGGAAGGCTGGGTGAAAAAGGCTAAGGGATTAAGAAATACAAATTGGTAGTTGCTAAATAGTCATGGAATGTAGAGTACAGCATAGGAAATATAGTCAAAGATATTGTAATAACTATGCATGGTGCCAGGTGAGTACTATACTTACCAGGAGCATCACTTCATAAGTTATATAAATGTTTAATCACTATGCTATACACCTGAAACTAATGTAAAATAATACCAAATGTCAACTATAATTGAAAAATTTTAAAAATAAAATAAATTCGGCCCTGGCTGGTTAGCTCAGCCAGTTAAAAGCCTCGTCCCCAAAAAACAGGGTTGTGGGTTTGATCTTTGGTCAGGACACACAGGAAGCAACCGATGAGGCCATGACTGAGTGTAACAACAAATGACTGCTTCCCTTCCCCCTCCCCCCCCCCCTCTTCCTTTCTCTGTCTCTCTAAGAATCAATCAATAAATTAGAAAAGTAAGCCCTGGCCGGACTGAAGCGTGGTCCTGGAGAGCATGGAAGTTGCTAGTTCAGTTTCCTGGTCAGGGCACATACAGGCACAGCTTGATGTTCCTGTCTTTCTCTCCCTGCTTCTCTTACCAAAAAAAAAAAAATCTTAAAAATGGGGGGGGGGGGTCAAAAAAAGAATGTTTACTTTCTCATTTTCTGGGAAGCATATCAAAAAGGTTTATCCAAGACATATCAACTTCCAGGCAGCCACATATACTTGTGCTAGTTCTGTATTGTCCAACTCCTGAGTACAGCATTCACACTGCATTCTTTTTGAGTGGAATGAGCTGGAATTGGGCCATGCACGACCTATAGAGCTATATGTTGTGGCCTTATAAATTATACCTCCTATTTTTTTAATTAATAGCAACTTGTTGAATCTAGTATGTAAATGAAGTATACAAAATTTCCTGTATATGTCTGCTATTTACACACATTGATGATATTGCAATTAGCGTATCAAACAATGACACAGCACTACTTAGTGGAAAGACATATTAATAAGATAAAAACAATAAACAAATAAATAAAGTTATTTTTAGCCTGGCGGTGGCGCAGTGGATAGAGCGTCGGACTGGGATGCAGAAGACCCAGGTTCAAGACCCCAAGGTCACCTGCTTGAGCGCAGGCTCATCTAGCTTGAGCAAAAAGCTCACCAGCTTGGACCAAAGGTCACTGGCTCGAGCAAGGGGTTACTCAGTCTGCTGCAGTCAAGGCACATATGAAAAAGCAATCAATGACCAACTAAGGTGTCGCAATGAAAAACTGATGATTGATGCTTCTCATCTCTCTCCATTCCTGTCTGCTGTTTGTCCCTATCTATCCCTCTCTCTGACTTTCTCTCTGTCCCTGTAAAAAAAAAAAAAAAAAAAAAAAAAAAAAAAAAAGTTATTTTTAGAAACCAAGAGTCTACTGAAAAGTGAAGTGGGATGTCAAATGGCATGTAAGTCCATGCCAAGCTTAGTATCTGCCAAGTGTCATTTATGTTTCATCTCCATGGTGGCTATTTATTTCCGTAAAGACTTGAATTCACAGATGTTACATTTGTTTTCTTGAACAGTGTGGTTAATTAATTTAATTTATGAATGCTAATTATATGTTTCTGAGTGCATCAAATATTTTAGCATTTGCATGGTCTCTTTGATAAGGCATGTGGGAAAGAGGAACTGCTGGCAATATCCTTCAGGACCTGCTCCTCTCTTGGCAAGTTGAGGCAGTCTAATGTATACTGATATACACTTTTTTTGGTCTTTATTTTAACTGATATGTCATTGACATATAACGATATATACCAGGGAACATTAGGCAATGGAAACAAAAGTTTTAATTTGTCTATACAGCAATCTGAAATAACCGCACAAATAAAAATATTAAATTTTGTTATTCAATAATCATTCAGTCCTGGCCGGATAGCTTGGTTGGTTAGCACAGTATCCTGATGCACAAAGTTTGCAGGTTCGAACCTTGGTCATTGCACATATAGGAACAGAGCTATGCTTCTATCTGTCTCTCCCTTCCTCTCTTTCTAAAATCAATAACTAAAAAATTTAGAAAAAGAATCATTCACTTATTACATGCAGTTATGATTCTAGAAGCTCCTGCTCTGAGTTAGCCAAAGCCTATATCATACTTTCTGCACATCAACCTTGTCATCATAGTCACAGTCATCTCCACACTTCAGTGACAAGCATGGAAAAAATGCCCTATCTTTAATGTCACATGGTATCCTTGAATGACAACACCAGTAACATCACTATTGATTGTGAAAGACAAACTGTCTATTATTGAAATTAACTACAAAATTCATAATTTTTAAAAAGATTTTATTTATTGATTTTACAAAGATGGGGGCGAGAAGTATCCAACTCACAGTTGTTTCACTTTCTGTTCATTGATTGTTATAGGTGCCTTGTAAGCCTAGGGTTTTGAACTGGCAACTTCAGTATTCCAGGTTGATGCTTTATCCACTGCGCCACCACAGGCCAGGCCCAAGTTCATAATTTTTTGAAGAAAGTTAATAAGATGCTAATTTTCAAACAGATTGTAAATATCCTTTCATTATAATAGCTAACATTTACACACCACGTCTTAAGTGCCTTCACATCTGTAACTTGATCTTTTCAATAACCTTGTTAGGTTGAAAAAGTATTCATTTCTTTTGTGTGTGTGTGTTTTACAGCTCAGAAAACTAAGGATCAGAAAAGGTTAGTAACTTGTTTAAAGTTACATGTTAGATAAATGGCAGAGATGAACCTTAAGCTGGAAACTAAATCTCATTTACTTTCCTTCTCTACCAAACTGTTTACCAGATGTTGGGATGTTAAACCTTTCATTATTCTCCAACTTTGGGTCCAACATATATTGTGCTATCTGAAAAACAAAACAAAACACCAATCCCTGATACCCTCGATTATAATGCAGATTCCTAGATATCCATCCCCCAGAAGTCTAGGTGGTGATTGTGGTTGTGGGGTGCTGCATAACCAGCATCCCACATAATTCAACTGAGATGGTCTGCCATGTGGAGCTAAAACCACTCAAATGAGAACAAACAGATGCTTTTTTTCCCCCCTCCAAATGTTGCTATAGCAAGAGATTCAGCCACCTACACTTACTTGCGTTTGGCAATGGCTCAAAGGCAGGCTGGGAATGGGAAAGTTTACATAAGAGTGAAAATAAGGGGAGGAAGGTCTTAGGTCCACTCTGATTGGAGTTTCGTGGCCTGGGAAATCTGTAGGCGGTCTATTAGAAGCAAAGGGTATTATATGTCATTGGTTTAGGAACCTATTGGTCTTTCTCTGGTGGTCCTGAGTTGGAAATAGGGGTATAAATAAGGAAGCTGGCAGTATTGACCTGTCCTGCCTGTTCTGGTCCAATAGCTTCAGAAATTGTGGTTTGGCTTCCTGGACTGCTTAGGTCATTCAGAGGTCTGTTGCTATATACAGTGTGGCCGTTATCCATTTGTATATTCTTTCTTTCAGACCCGTAAACACACTGGGTCTCTGGTGTTCCTTTCATCCAAGTCCGCTTCCTCCCTTAAGATGGCTGGACTCTAAATCCATGACGGCTGTCTATATTCACCGCTCTATTACCAGTGCCTCGCCCTATCAGGCACTCAATAAAATCCTACTTATAAATGAATGAATGAGAAATAAAAATATTTGATATTAGCTTTTGTTGGCACACACACAAATAAAGAACTTTCTGGGGTAGCACATGGACATTTTTATGTGATTGAACTGGTGACTCCTTCCAGTTACTCTGCTCTAAATAAGATAACCTGAATCCTTGGCTCTTTCTGTTCCCAGTTTATCTCAGAGCTTCCAGGTTAACCCATAGTGTGCAAATCAACCCCAGAGGCTCCCTCTTGGGTGCTCTGCTGAGGCGTTCGTGGGAAAGCCGCAGCTAATTCTGACATTTTGAAGACCTCAGTGCCAGACCTTCAGTTTTGCTGCATTCTCACTACACTTTCCCCTCCGCCTCTCCCCCTCCTTTAGAGCTGGACCTGGCTAGAGCTACTGAAGGAAAGGTAAAGGGAACCCCCTTCCCAGCTCTCATAGGTGCTCTTAAATCGGAACTGAAGAGAATTTGTCAAGAGAGAAAATGCTCGGGGGTATATGTGCTTGAGAGACAGCCCCCGAGGGAGGGGACAGGAAGCCGTCCCACCTGCCGCGGGGGGAGCCGCCCAGGAGGGGCTGCAGCGCGCGCCAGCCGTGCCGTTCCGCCCCGCCCCTGTCCGCAGCGGCCGCCACCTGGGAGCTCCGCGAGTGGCCCCGCGCCCAGATCTCGTGGGGGGCTGTTCGGTTGGAGGCGGGAGCAGCCAGGGCACCAAAATAGGAGCCGCTTGTGGGCTGAAGCTGCACTAGCAGGCAGCCTCCGCCGCGCCTCTTCCAAAGATGGTCAGAGGGTCCGGAGGCGCCTCCGCCCCCGCTCGCCGCTAACTGCGGGCCATTACCGCGTCCCCAAGCTGCCGCCGGAGGTAGGTGCGGGGCCGCCCCGCCGCCCCAGGCCTGCGGGCGGGAGAGCGGGACCGAGCGCGGGAGAGTGAGGCCGCAGCGCCTCGGGAGCCCGCCCGCGGCAGAGGCGCGGAGACAATGGCCGCGGCGCCGGGCCGGGCTGAGCGGGGCGCCCGCGGCGCCCTCCCCACACCTGCGAGGCGGCCAGGGCCGAGGGCCGGGGGCACCTGGCGCCCGGGAGCCGAGTCCCCGCGCCAGGCCCCGGGGCGGGGCGGCCGGTCTGCGGCGGGAAGCCGGGCCCAGGCGCGGGCCCAGGCTCGGCGTGCGGAAACCCCTGCGGCACCGCGGGGGAGGGGACGCGGAGTCGGGCGCCCTGGCGCGCCGCTTTCCTTTATCTCCTTCCTTCAGCGGAAAGGCACAGGGTTTCCCTTTTCCGAGACTACTTGTCTCATTATATTTCGATCATCCCTCTCTTGGCATCTGCAAGTTACGTGAAAGGGAAAAAGGCTGAATGGGGATCGAACCGAGGACGGCTCCCCAGTTGAATGGGGTAACCCCTCGGACGCTTGGCCTGTCTCTGGGGCCGCCTGTGCGGGAGAGACTGGAGACTGGCTATTTGGGGTAGGAAATCAATGCTTTTCTTCTAGAATGGACTATTGAAAAATCCGGGACTATCGAAAAATGCGCGGGCTTTATTTCAGGCTCCGAACTGCCCTGAATTTAAATTGACCATTATATCAATTACGAAATAGTCTATCCACATTTTGCATTTACAGTGCCGAACTTAGTCTAGTTTGGGAGTGTGTTTGATGCTAATCAATCACTTTAATGATCAGAACATTTAGTATTGATTTGAGGTAATATGCAAAATTGAAAAACGTGTATTGTTTCATATTTATTGCAGCCATGGCTCTAAAAGGACAAGAAGATTATATTTACCTTTTCAAGGATTCAGCGCATCCGGTGGATTTTCTGGATGCATTCAAAACATTTTACTTGGATGGATTATTTACTGATATTACCCTTCAGTGTCCTTCAGGCATAATTTTCCATTGTCACCGGGCTGTTTTAGCTGCTTGCAGCAATTATTTTAAGGCAATGTTCA
The DNA here is from genome assembly GCF_036850995.1 of Saccopteryx leptura. Lineage (NCBI taxonomy): Eukaryota > Metazoa > Chordata > Mammalia > Chiroptera > Emballonuridae > Saccopteryx > Saccopteryx leptura. Next base: position 55,831,631 of record NC_089509.1, read on the forward strand.
CAGCTGACATGAAAGAAAAATTTAAAAGTAAAATAAAAATATCTGGCATCCACCATGATATTTTGGAAGGTCTTGTAAATTATGCATACACTTCCCAAATTGAAATAACTAAAAGAAATGTTCAAAGCCTGCTGGAAGCGGCAGATCTGCTACAGTTCCTCTCAGTAAAGAAAGCTTGTGAGCAGTTTTTGGTAAGACACCTGGATATTGATAATTGTATTGGAATGCACTCCTTTGCAGAATTTCATGTGTGTCCAGAACTAGAGAAGGAATCTCAAAGAATTCTGTGTTCAAGGTTTAAGGAAGTATGGCAACAAGAAGAATTTCTGGAAATCAGCCTTGAAAAGTTTCTCTTTATCTTGTCCAGAAAGAATCTCAGTGTTTGGAAAGAAGAAGCTATCATAGAGCCTGTTATTAAGTGGACTGCTTATGATGTAGAAAATCGAGCTGAATGCCTGTACAATCTACTAAGCTATATCAACATAGATATAGATCCAGTGTATTTAAAAACAGCTTTAGGCCTTCAAAGAAGCTGCTTACTAACCGAAAATAAGATACGGTCTCTAATATACAATGCTTTGAATCCCATGCATAAAGAGATTTCCCAGAGGTCCACAGCCACAATGTATATCATTGGAGGCTATTACTGGCATCCTTTATCAGAGGTTCACATATGGGATCCTTTGACAAATGTTTGGATTCAAGGAGCAGAAATACCGGATTATACGAGAGAGAGCTATGGTGTTACTTGTTTGGGACCCAACATTTATGTAACCGGGGGTTACAGGACAGATAACATAGAAGCTCTTGACACAATGTGGATCTATAACAGTGAAAGTGATGAATGGACGGAAGGTTTGCCAATGCTCAACGCCAGGTATTACCACTGTGCAGTCACCTTGGGTGGCTGTGTCTATGCTTTAGGTGGTTACAGAAAAGGAGCTCCAGCAGAAGAGGCCGAGTTCTATGATCCATTAAAAGAGAAATGGATTCCCATTGCAAACATGATTAAAGGTAAGTGCAGATTTTGTTTATTCTGTATTCTTTAGGTGTTTGAGGTTAGGCCAGTGGTCTTGCTTCTCTTGCAAATAACTTTAAAAGGAATTTATCACTTTGGAATGGTATTTAGGAATTATAGATTATACAAATAATATTGTGCAGAATATTCCAAATAAAAACATAGTGTAGCACTCCCCAACTTGTCTGAGCTTTACATACTTAGAATACTCTACTCAGGCTCCAAATACTTATATTAGAAACCAGTATAATTCATTTGTCTTAGTTTACAACCTATTTTGAACCTTAAGAATTTACATTTAAGTCAAAGACTAAATAGAGAAAGCTGGGTAGTTTTATTTGCGCTTGTTTATTTATATTGGCTGTTCTTGAAAATGAACCCTTTTTTCTTAAAATTTTTATTTATTGATTTTAGAGAGAGAGGAAGGAAGAGAGAGGGAGAGAGAAACATCGATTTGTTGTTCCGTCTATCTGTGCATTTATTGGTTGACTGTTGTATGTGCCCTGAGCGGGGATGGAACCTGCAACCCTGGCGTGTGGGGACGACGCTCCAACCAGCCGAGCTACCTGACCAGGGCTGAATGCTTTTTTTTTTATTCTTTTAAATATTCAGCTTTTTCCTCTTATTATCTGATCTTCTTTTAAAAGGTCTTTCATTAAAACCTTGAAAGGTTTGGTCCCTGTTGGGTGTAACAAATTACATTCTCTCAAAAACTAGAGACAGTCTGCTTTTGTGATTCAAGTCTTGTCTCCTAGTGTTAAAGAGCGAGGCAGATCCCATACCTCCCCTCTGTGGCCCGCAGAGCCAGGCATGCTATTGGGTCTCAGTATCTGGCTGATAAACACTGTATTTTCTGCTGTCTGGTACGAGGATTAGGCTTGCTTTCTTTCCCTCCCACTGGAAAAAAAGGTTAAACTGGAATCTTTCTTAATTACATTTATTCATTGGTGCCGGGGAGTTGCACAAAGACAATTGGTAGGTTGTTACCAAATTTCTGTCATTTTATCCCAAATGTTTCTTCCCAGGCCTTTCTATTTCTTTTTCAGCCGTCGTGAGGGTGTGGGAATCTGACCTGGCCTGACCTGGTGAGATCCTTGGAGGCCAAGCAGGAAGCCTGAGAGGCAGAGTAGTCTTGTGATCAGGCACACTGCTTCTGAAGTCAGGCTGCCCGCTCGGGGACTCGTCCTTTCTCCTCACTTGCTGCTGAGCTGGGAGGATTGTGTAGTCTCCCTGTGCTTCAGTTTTGCCGTCTGTACAGTGGGGGTGGCAGTATGTAGTTCAGGCATTTGAGAGAATTAAATGAACTTATGCATGTGATATGCTTAGAACAGTGTCTAAAACAGTAAGCACTCGGTGTTATGCATTGTTGTCATGAATGTCATTGTAGAAGAACATGTCAGCTTTGATAGGACAGAATTATTATTCTTATTAAATCATGACCACTCTCCTGTATGCCCAAAGGCTCAGCAGTGGTTGGTAGGGTGGGAGCAGGTGGCTTCAAGCCCACGGCTGTTGCTGCTCTGGTTCTTTACTCTGCCTAGTGTGACCCCCACTTACAGATTCCCGTTCCCTTCTCCAAGGTGGTTCTGAATGTCCTGACTCCTCTTTTGTAAAAGGAACAAGGACCTTGCAAATATTTTAGCAGTGATTGTAAACCTCGATACATTTCTGCCTGTTTCTTTCATTTTTCTTTTTTTTTTTCCTTAAGATTTTATTTAGCATGACCAGGTCACCACCTGGTCATGGCTGGAGCATTGGCTTGGGACGCTGAGGACCCAGGTTCGAAACTCCGACGTTGCGGGCTTGAGTGTGGGATCATAGAGATGACCCCGTGGTCGCTGGCTTGAACCCAAGGTTGCTGGCTTCATCCACCCTGGTCAAGGCACATAGGAGAGAACAGTCGATGAACAACTAAGGTGCCGCAACAGAAAAGAAAAATGATTACTGACTTTACAGAGAGAGGAAGAGTGGGGGATTGAGAAGTATCAGCTCCTAGTTGCTTCACTTTAGTTCATTCATTGCCTCTTCTGGTATGTGCCTTGACTGGGCAAAGCCAGGATTTTGAACCAGCACCTTCAGCATTCCAGGTCGACGCTCCATCCAGTGTGCTACCTAAGGCCAGTCTCTGCCTCTGCCTCTGTTTCTTAATGATGAGATAAGTTTCGGTGATTTTGTAGTTTATATTATATTTCTTTGAAGATGGAAATTTACTACTTTACTGGAATTTTGTTAAATCATTTGAAGCAGTGCTTGCTGAAAATAAAATGCTGCCCTGGTGTGCCCACCCTGAGAGAAAGCCACCTGTGTTCTTGACTGACCCTGAGAAGAATGGGAGACCCTCATGCCAAGGCCGTCTCCCACCTGCCCCCTGGCTCTGAAAGTTCAAAGTTTTATACCTTTAACTTGAAGTTTTGATTCCTGATTATATCTAATCATCCCAGGAAAGGGTAACATTTTGTCAGTTATGTGCAGTTTGGGCTGGTTCTGATGATAAAACAAACTCCTGCTGAGCTTTAGTTTCCCATTTTTATGTAGAAAGTTTAACGTTATTTTTTCCAGTTTGTTTTATTTTATAGTCTTGAAGTGAACTAACTAGCTTCTTTCCCTGGTAATGAGAGAGAGCTTAAACTGAGTAATGTCAAATTTCAAATTCATTTCCTTTTTTGGTTGAGGGAGGTACAGAGAAGAAATAAATAGATGGCTGTTTAGGAACTTCTAATCCCCCCCCCTCATCTTAACTGCCCTGCTTGCAAATTCACTTTTGTTTTGAAATAGAAATGACAAGGAGATTGAACTGCACCTGCCATGGAACAGTGCTAAGTAAAACTTGTTCCCAAGATTAAGCTGACATTTCCACTAAAATGAGCCTCGTCCTCGTTCTTCCTCTCTGGTTCTCTGCGGAAACCGTTCTCTCTTCCTGCTTATTTTTCTGTGCCATCAGTGCTTCCCAGTTTTCTGAGCTCAGGACCTCAGAATCCATCTTGTCTCCAACTCAGTCGGTCGTCACGTCCCGTTTTACCTGTGTCTCTTGCCTCCGTGTACCTTCCTCTGTGCCCAAGACCCCTTTTAACTCAGGCCCTCATCACTTCTCACCTGGACCAGTTCTACCCTTCTACCTTTGAAGTCCTTCCCTTCCTTTGTTGAAAACCCTTAAAAATCCTGCTGCATTAAGTCCAGATTACTTAGCTGAGCTTCAGGATTCTTTGCCACATGGCTCCAACTTACCCTGCCAGTTTTAATTCCCCAAGGACAGCCCCTAGGTGTGCCACCTTCCCTTCCGGGGTGGCAGAGTCAAAATAGCTACTTGAACTGACCAGTGAGCCTTTTGCACTTGCCTTGCCCTCACGAGGGATGGCTTCCTCTCTCCTTTACCTGCTAAAGTCCTACCTGCTAAGGCCCAAATCAAATGTTGCCGTTTCCCGGCCTGGCCAGGTAGCTCAGCTGGTTGGAGTGTCATCAGGTGCACCAGTGTTGCAAGTTTGATCCCCAGTCAGGGAACATGCAGGAATCGACCAGTTGATGCAATGAATGGATGGAACAACAAATCATTGTGTGTTTTTTCTCTCTCTCTCTCCCTTTTTCTCTCTCTAAAATCAATAAATAAGAATGAAAAACATTATTTTTGCCATCTCCTACCATGATTTTCTTAGAAGCATTGTCTCCTTGCTCTGCATAGTCACAGTGGTACCCTGTGTTTTTGTTATTTATGTAACTGTCTCGCCTTCTTTTATTTATTTATTTATTTATTTAATTTTTTTTTTTCTCGAAGCTAGAAACGGGGAGGCAGTCAGACAGACTCCCACATGCGCCCGACGGGATCCACCCGGCATGCCCACCAAGGGCGATGCCCTGCCCATCTTGGGGCGTTGCTCTGCCACAATCAGAGCAATTCTAGCACCTGAGGCAGAGGCCACAGAGTCATCCTCAGCGCCCGGGCAAACTTTGCTCCAGTGGAGCCTTGGCTGCGGGAGGGGAAGAGAGAGACAGAGAAGAAGGAGAGGGGGAGGGGTGGAGAAGCAGATGGGCGCTTCTCCTGTGTGCCCTGGTCGGGAATCGAACCTGGGACTCCTGCATGCCCGGCCGACGCTCTACCACTGAGCCAACCGGCCAGGGCCACTGTCCCACCTTCTTTTAAAAGAATGCAAAGAACCTTTCTTTTTCATTCTTCTAACCTTCATAGCACCGAGTACAGGGCTTTACATCTACTATCAGTAATAACAAAAAGAATACAATATTCTGAAAATGTGATTTTAATTAACACACAGGTGTGGGAAATGCTACTGCCTGTGTCTTACATGAAGTTATCTATGTCATTGGTGGACACTGTGGCTACAGAGGAAGCTGCACCTATGACAAGGTCCAGAGCTACAATTCCGATATCAACGAATGGAGTCTTATCACCTCTAGTCCTCATCCAGGTAACAAAATACTGTCTCAATAGTACATGTTGTAATATACCATAATTTTCGCTCCATAAGAGGCACCTGACCATAAGACACACCTTAGGGTTTTAAGGAGGAAAATAAGAAAAAATATATTCTGAACATATGGTGTGTTAAAATATTTAATAAAATACCGTATTTTTTGCTCCATAAGATGCACGGACATTTTTCCCTCCACCTTTGGAAGGGCAAGAAAGTGCGTCTTGTGGAGTGAAAAATACGGTAGCTTATCAGTAGGAGGGGTGACTAAAAATGGACTAAATGCTAAAATTATAGTAGGCTACATATAAGTGTAATTAAAAGGCTTAAAATATTTGTGTCCATGTGACAATAATCACAATTTAGATTATTCAGGTTAGATCACATCTACAAATACTTTCATGTCTTTCATGTCTTTACACAGCACACATTTTAAGCCTGTGTGATTAAAAGTAGTAGATAGAACGTTGACCCAGGATGCTGAGGTCTCCAGCTTGATCACGTGCTTGCCAGCTTGAGTACATCACCATGATCTCAAGGTCATTGGCTCGAGCGAGGGGTCACTGGTTTGTCTTGAGCGTCACTCCCCCATTAAGGCAACATATGAGAACCAATCAATGAACAACTAAAGTGCAGCAACTACAAGTTGATGCTTCTCATCTCTCTCCTCCCTCTCTTTCTTCCTAAAAGAGAAAAAAAGAAATTCACTGATTATTTTTTGTGTTTCCTATTTCTTTGTTATGTGCTTTCTTTCATTTACCTGTTTTATATAAAACCATTTATAGACAAGTGAAAAGCATTCATCTGTCAAATAGTTGGGAAGGGTACCTATTGATTCAGTTCGGCAGGAGATGCTTTCTTCTTTTAGAAGCATGCTCTTTCTGGGTTTCAGTAGCTAATTAAGCACTCCCTCCTACAATGTGCAGAGCCTTATGTTGGCCTTGCTTTAACGATCCTAAAGGGGACGTATATCTGCTCAAAAGGAATGGCAAGCTTTCTGTGGTGTCTTTTGTTCTTTGATTTTTCTCTTTAAGCATAAGCTATATCCTCTTACAGTTATGCCTTGCATTTAAGTTTATTTTGTTAGGAAAGATCATATCACCAAATCACCATACTATGAGTTTTTTTCCACATAGCATCAGGCTTCTTTCTGTGTGGGTTGCTGGAGAGCGTAATTGAAATTCGTAAGCTGGAACCATCTGCGAGGTAATAGTAACAGCTTACTCTGAGCACTTTTCATAGGCCAGTTATTGACTAAGCACTTTGCATGTAATATTACCTTAAATTCTAACTACAACCCTGTGAGTAGGTATTGTTTACCTCTGTTACATATTTGGAAATGGAGGCTTAGAAAGGATAGGTAACTTTGCCAAGGTCACGCAATTTGGAAGCGATAGACCAGGATTCTGTTCAGGCAGTCTGATTGCGTAAACTGTGCTACAACTACTAAGCAGCCTGTCTCTCCTTAAGGGAGCAGGCTGTCCTGCTTTTGACCAGTGCAGCTACAGATACCCGTACAGCATGTAAGTCATCCCACAGTTCCGGTAGAGAACATCTGAATAAGGTGCTGCATCTCCATAGATGTCATGGGCTTTGCATAAGAAGAGACTTTAGCCACAGGCTGTCCTGACTCAGCAGACATCATAGAATGGGTAGATTCTGTTTCCTAGTAGCCCATATGTATTATTCCAGACTCCCCCCACTCTCCATATGGCCAATGACGTTATGATGGAAATAATAATAGCTTATATCGAGTAATAGCTAACATTTATTCAGTATGTGCCAGACCCTAACTATTCCAATAATTTTACGTGTATTAATTTATGTAAACCTCACAGCAATCCTGTGAGCTTGGTGCTACTATTATCTCATTTATTATTTTATTATCTAAGGCACACAGTAAATAAATTGTCCACGGTCAGTCAGCTAGTGCTTATTAGAGGTAAGGTTTGACAATACACTGTTATCTCATTTGATCCTCATGTTAACCTGAAGAGTTAGCTATTACTTTGATTTAGCTTTACAAAGAAAATCCAGTATATGAAAAGTCAGAATAACGAAGTAAAGGGAAGTTATTGACATTATAAATATTATATATTTCATAAACTGCTTCTTTTAAAAATACCCCATAGCATGTTCAAATTGCACATAACTTATTCACTGCATGAGAGTCTGTCGACGAGACTTAAGTCCAATGTGAAAAGCCAGGACAAATTGAAAAGTCAAATATGAAACTACAGTATAAATCAGTGAGAACTTATCATTCCATTTGGAAAGTTTGTTTTTAATTTTTCTGTTAATTTGAGAGAGAGAGAAAGGAGGGGGGAGAGAGAAGCATCAACTCGTTCTATAGTTCTATTTAATTGTGCACTCATTGACTTTTTTTGTGTGTGTGTGTGTGTTTTTTTCAGAGACAGAGAGAGGGGGATAGATAGGGACAGACAGACAGGAACTGAGAGAGATGAGAAGCATTAATCATTAGTTTTTCATTGCACATTGCAACACCTTAGTTGTTCATTGATTGCTTTCTCATATGTGCCTTGACCGCAGGCCTTCAGCAAACCGAGTAACCCCTTGCTTGAGCCGGCGACCTTGGGTCCAAGCTGGTGAGCTTTGCTCAAACCAGCTGAGCCCGCGCTCAAGTGGGCGACCTCAGGGTCTCGAACCTGGGTTCTTCACATCCCAGTTCAGTGCTCTATCCACTGTGCCACTGCCTGGTCAGGCTGACTGTTTTTCATATGTGCCCTGACCAGATATTAAACCCGTGGCCTCGGTGTATCAGGACAATTCTTGATACACTGAGCCACCCGGCCAGGGCCTGTTTGTAAAGTTTTGATTTACATTGGCCTTTTCCCTGAAGTAATATAAGAAACAAAGTTACCAAATTAGCACCCTACATGGTATATTCTGTTTGGCCTGGGCAGTGTTTAAAATATTTTTAATTGGCTTGTTACTAATATTTAAAATTCAGGAGATTTCACACACACACAAAAAATCACTATTTCTGGCCTTAGAAAAATTGGTAGAACTGGCAACCTTGGATCATATTCCTTCCTGGGAGCAAGCACTGGGCCTTGTAGTGGCTGTTGCCTTTAAATGAGGCTTGTGTGCTCTGTGTCCTCACAGTCTCTCCCGTTCTCGTTACTTCACAGAAGTACAGGCCATGCTGTTGTCTTTGCCCCTAGCCTGCTTCATGTCACTAGTATGTTATCTCCTTAGCCCTTATTGGCATTTGGATCTACAGCTTCTGAATTATAGCAAGGCGTGCAGCTTCGCATTCTAGGGGCACTTCCTGAAGAACACAGATGTCAGTGTCGACCCTGCCTTATAGCTGTATTGCTTAGATTACAAAGAAATAACTGTTATTTTAAAAACATGACATAAGTGTTATCTTTTTTTCTTAACGTCTTAAAGGGGAGTAGTTTTGTGTAGTTGAAAACAAGGGACTATAATTCCATTAAATTCAAGATAATATTTATTGAAATGACCTTGGGAAAGACATTTTAGCTGTTATGTAAGGTACAGAGGTGATGAAGGGATCGCTTCTACTGCTATAGGAACTCAGAATCTAATAGCAAACATACATTTATAGCAGGAATACAGGACAATCTTACAAATAAGTGCTATTGAAATTGAGGGTAGAGAGAGCTTGAGGCTAGTTAAGGAGAACCTGGAAGCTTCCAGAAGTAGGTTGTTATGATTTAGGCCTTAAAGAAAGGCTGCAGTTAAGGAACTTAGTTTTTGAGGAAGGGTTTTCTGGCAGAAAGTTCGCCAGTGAAGGCAGGCAGACGGGAAAGTTCCAGGTTTATTCCAGTGCCTGGGAGTAGATACATGTGAGTGGGTTGTAAGAGGGTAGAATGAGAGACTGGATGGGAAAGTTCCGTTGAGTGCTATCATGGAGGGCTTCGAATGGCAGGAGAATTTTGAAAATAGAAAACTATCAGAGGTTTCAGAGAAAGAATGTGAGGTATGATCAGTTCTAGTTTTAAGAAGAGAGCTCCTTTTAGAATGGATTGGGAGAACGCTGGCAGTGAGATCTACGAAGACTGTTTAAGAAACCAGATGGGAAGGGCTGAAGCCTGAAGAGGTAGGAGTAGAAAACGGACAGGTGTGAGGAACGTTGTCCATCTGACGTTGATTGAATTGGTAGTGATTGCTGTCTTGACTGATTAGACACAGGAGGGAGAGAAAGGAGTTGACAGTCGTTCCAGGGTCTCTGGCTGGTTGACTGGAAGATGGGGGGAGCGCTGAAGGACAGCCAATAGGAAGGGAGAAGTAGGGAGAGGATGAGCTTAGTTTTCTAGTTCTGTGAGGAACTCGTTGGATAGCCCAGAGGAGCTGCCCAGAAAGCAACAGGAATTGTGGGTCCGTAGCTCAGGAGGAAGAATGCAGCCAAGTATAGATCTGGGAGTTGTTTGGTTGACTGTGGGTTCGGGGATGAAGGAGATGTCTTGGGAGGGTGAGGCCAAGAATATAGCTATGTGCAGAACCTTGGGAAATAGCATTAGATAAGGGATGAGCTGAGGAAGGAGAGTACGTGAAGAACAGGGAGAAGCTGTAAGTGATATAGGAGAAAACCTGTGAATTTGACAAGCAGGGTAATCTGTGTGACAGCTGTGGCAACAGACACTACCAATTGCCTGCCCCTGGTGACAGGGATAGCAGCTAAGACCAGTTACCTAGAACATCTTCATGTCAGAGGGACTCTGCTGCTACCGTCTTTTACACATAGGTGTGGAATAAAAGGTGTCTGTGCTGTAAGAAAAGTCCCAGAAGGCTAGTAGTGGTCTGAGAATCAGTTCTTCCCCGACATCCTGCAAAGGCAGCTGAAGGATGACCTGAGAGCATGGCAGGTAATAGGGGATGGATTTTATGGCTCAGCGTGTGATGGTGTGTGCTGTAATACTCTGTTTTTGTGTACTTAGTTGTAAAGGATTATTACAGCAGCACCCTAAGGATATCTCTTTTATTTTGTTATCCTAATACAATCTGTTTTTTTTTCTTTTTAATAGAGTATGGATTGTGTTCAGTTCCATTTGAAAGTAAGCTCTATCTAGTTGGTGGACAAACTACAATCACGGAATGCTATGACCCTGAACAAAATGAATGGAGAGAGATAGCTCCCATGATGGAAAGAAGGATGGAGTGTGGTGCCGTCATCATGAATGGATGTATTTATGTCACTGGAGGATATTCCTATTCAAAGGGAACGTATCTTCAGAGCATTGAAAAGTATGATCCAGATCTTAACAAGTGGGAAATAGTGGGTAATCTTCCAAGTGCCATGCGGTCCCACGGATGTGTCTGTGTGTATAATGTCTGATTGAATTTATAGAAATGATCAAGTAATTACTATGTTGGGGTGTAATAAAAAATGCAGGGCTTGGAGTCCCTTGCTTGTTCTTGTGACCTGACACATAATAGGTAAATTCTCATTTTTAACCCCCACTCTACACCCCAACCCAGTGATTAATGGTCAAGAAAAGTCTTATGTATATTTACAGTTGAATCAGTAGGGTTAACATCTATAATCTCTGCTTTTCCAAGGTAGTATGGACACTTGGTGGTAAAAGGTGAAATGCCTTTGTAGTGAATTTTTTCTCCTGGTAGCATGAACACTGGGTTTAGATCAGAATCATTCTTTGGAATGAAATATCTCTTATGACCCTGTAATGTAATAGGCAGTGTACATTAAGATCCATTTAGCTAGGAAGGAATTTGAAATTTAAGGAGGGAATTTTCTCTACCTCTATAAAATCAACACTTAAAAATTTTTTTATCACCTTTAGAATTATTAGAATATGGACTTACTTAAAGTCTAGGTTTATTTCCCTGTTTTATGTATAATTTATTGTTGTTCTTTATTTACTAACAGATAGACAAGATACTGTTTAAAAGATAACTTGAGAGTTTATACACTAAATTTAAAAGAGTAGCAAATCTGAAAAATTTCAGAGGAACTAGTCAAACATTGGCTGATAGTAAGAACTTTTTAATTTTTAGCTTTGATATAAATCACTAGATTAGCTATCTTTAGTTTAAGCATGGTAGAAAATCCTTTTTATTCTTAAGTATAGACAAGTCTGAATATAAAATTGAATGTTAGAGCCAGAACCCGTTTCGAACAGTTGGGATATAGTAGAAAATACCTCAATGAGAAGTGTTTGCGTTCATTTCCCGCCACTACCACTAACTAGACTGTGTGACTTGGATTGAGTCACTTAACCTGTCTTCAGTACCCAACCCATGCACACTGGCACTTTGGGTCATAGGTACCTGGATGTGGCTCCTCATAATCCTTGGGGCAGCCAGAGGTGGCCTGGGTGGCCAGAGATTCTGGGCCCAAAACTCCCTTGTCCACTTTCTGTAAATGTCTACCTGTGCCATAACTTGAGAAAGGTTGGGAAGCATTGCTTCAATTAACTCATCTAAACCTTTAGTAATCTGTTAGACCACCTATCCACAACCTTCATTTTTTAAAGAGACAGTAATTATTTTTAACTTTTAATATGGAAGCTTAAAATGACCTAGCATTTTTTTTTTTAATTTGAGAAAGAAACTTTGATACATTCACTTTATACAGCATTTTAAATAGCTGCAACCCTTTGGGATTGCAACATGGTACTACATAGAAACAAACATAAAAATGCCCATATCTTTGCCCATAAATTCTACTTCTAAAGAATAGTATAAAAGCAAAACAAACCAAAAAAGGTAAATGCATGAGGATGTTTATGTCTGTATTACTTATAACAGCAAAAAATTGGAAATGATCTACATGTCAATGAAAAAACTGGGCTAATAAAAATAGTGAAATATAATGCCATTAAGATAATTATTTGGAAGACGAGAAACATGGACATGTTTGTAATTTAGCAAGCAAAATAAGCACAATATAAAATAGGCACACTATGATTGTGACTTTGTAAAATCTTTATGCGTGTGGAAGGTAATATGCAAAACTGAAATACTGAAATTCATTGTGTTAATGTAGGAGGATATGGAATGATTTTTAATTTATTTAAATGTTGTTCTTTAATACTACTTTGTATTTTCAATAAAAATAAATAAATCACTGTGTATGTGGTAAAACTGCTTGAATTTGGACCAGTTGAGTTGAAAGACAGTCTGAATTATGAAACACCTGAATTATATAGATTATTTCATTAGATAATTGAATTACAGACTATTTTATTGCTTTCAAGAACATTAAGCAATTAATGCTGGACTAATATATTGCCTCTTCATTCTTTAGATATTTGTTTTATGGAATAGATGAGAACAATTGCACTCACCTTCTCCTTTTAACTTGTGTAGGTTCTATAAAATTCTGACTCAAGTCCAACCTCTGGCAATATTTTCCTGACTGTTGGAGCCGCAGTAAATGCCCATGGTCACATTTAAAGGATTCATCATTTATATATGCACAGCATGACTCTTAGCTAGTTTTAAGATCATAGATCATATCTTAGTATTCTCAAGGTCTAGCATTTCATTTGTATATCCAGCATACTTTTTTTTAAAGGATGATGGTATCAATTATTTTTACAAAAAAGCATTTGGAGGTGCTTGAAGGATCTTGAAATAGTTTTCGATCTGAGGTGTATTAATTTGCAGCTTCAATTTTCTTTAAAATTCTTTTTTGCTGTTGATTTGTGCACACAAGAAAGAATTAAGAAAGGTAAACATTTGTCAAAATATTCAAAGTTCCAAATTACTCTAGTATGAACGATAAATATTTTACTATAATTGAATGCAAGCTGTTGCTATAAGAAGGCAAAGACTATTTTGCGAAATAATTAAAACCGTGGAGATGGCCCGACCAGGCGGTGACACAGTGAATAGAGGGACGACCTGGGATGCTGAGAAACCGGGTTCAAAGCCCTGAGGTTGCTTGCTTGAGCATGGGCTCACCAGCTTGAGGCAGGGTTGCCGGCTTGAGCGTGATATCATAGACATGACCCCATGGTTGCTGGCTTGAGCTCAAGGTCACTGCCTTGAGTTTGGGGTCACTGGTTTCAGCTGGAGCCCCTCAGTGAAGGCACATATGAGAAAGCAATTGATAAACAACTAAGGTGCCAAAACTATGAGATGATGCTTCTCATCTCTCTCCCTTTATGTATGTCTGTCCCTGTCTATCTGTCTTGTACTAAAAAATAAAAAAACTGGAGATGATTTTAAGCATGACTAAAGAGGACTCAGTATCCAAATTTTAAAAATGGCTGTTTCTCATTATTAGTTTTTAAGTGCCTCTTTTTTTTTAAAATTTTTTTTATAGTTTTTTAAAATTATTTATTTATTCATTTTTTAGAGAGGAGAGGGAGAGACAGAGAGAGAGAGAGAGAGAGAAGGAGGAGAGACAGAGAGTGAGGAGAGACAGAGAGAGAGAGAAGGGGGGAGGAGCTGGAAGCATCAACTCCCATTTGTGCCTTGACCAGGCAAGCCCAGGGTTTCGAACTGGCGACCTCAGCATTTCCAGGTCGACGCTTTATCCACTGCACCACCACAGGTCAGGCCTCACTATTCTTAGTTTTTAGTTTTAACTGAAATAGAATCAACATCTAGGGTACTTGCTTAAAGGCACATTAGCCTTTGTTTTCACATTCAGGTAAATATATGCTGTGTTATGGACTGAATGCTTGTGTCCAACAAAATTTATAGGTTGAAGCGCTTTCTCCCAATGCAAATGTATTTGGAGATAGGACCCGTATGGAAATAATTAAAGTTAAATGAGGTCATAAATGTAGGGCCCTGATCCTGATAGGATTAATGTCATTATAAGACACCAGAAAACTTTCTCTCCCCACCATGGGGGACACATTGAAAAGGCAGCCTTCTGCAAGCCAGAGAGAGTCCTCATCAGAACTCGACCATGGTGGCACTCTGATCTCAGACTTCCAACCTCAGAACTGGAAAAAATCTTAGTAAGGCACCCAATCGATGGTATTTTGTTGTGGCAGCCTGAGCTGATGAATACTGCCTGCAGAGGGTATAGCCCTTCATATGATCTGGCGTAGGTGCTGGAGCAGCTAGCAGTAGACCCTCTTCCCCAAAATTATTTTCCTTTCCTAACTCCTCCCACATAAAGCAAAGTAAACACCTGTTTTATTAGTCTGAAAACAAATTATAATTACAGCTTTATTTCTTAGGTTATAGTCAATGCAGTTAGGGCAGCAATTTTCAACTTTTTTCAATCTTACGGCACACAAACTAAAATATGTGGCACACCCAAATATACATTTTTTGTTGCCTATCTGACAAAAAATAGGTAGAATTTATACTCATTTACACCGGATAGATACTGTGTTGGCTGTTGTCATTTTTTATTTGACAATCTAAGGGGAAAGAGGTCAATGCCCCTGACTAAATAGTCAGACATGCTTGTTTTAAAAATTCTTGGAGCACATCTGTTGGAAGTCAACTGAGATAGGTTTCTTTTTATTCTTTTCCAAGTTGAGGGGAGATAGACTTCCACATGCACCCTGACTGGGATCCACCTGGCAAGCACTGTCTGGGGCCAATGATCTACCCATCTGTGGCCATGCTTGCAACTGAGCTATTTTTAGCACCTGAGTTGGAGGTGCCACGGATCTGTCCTAGCCATCCTCAGTCTTGGGGCAATATGTTCGAGCCAATGGAGCCATGGTTGTGGGAGGGGAAGAGAGAGAAAGACAAGGGGGGAGGAGAGGAGAAGCAAATGGTTTTTTCTCCTGTGTGCCCTGACTGGAAATCAAACCTGGGATGTCCACACACCAGGCCAACACTCTACCACTAAGCCAACTGGCCAGTGCTGAGTTAGAGGTTTCTATCTGCCTTGTTCTCCCAGAGACCATGTCTGTACTGATGCCCTAACTTTTTCCCTATGGAACACTTACACTTGGGCTATTATAGCACCTCACCCCCATCCACAGTGATCAGTCCAGATATATGGTTGGCCAAGTTCTCTGCTATGGAGAGTAAGCTGGTTTGAGTGAAGAGAATTGATACATAGAAGGCACAGTGAGAAGGGTGGACAGATGACATTGTTGTCCTGATTCTAGGCCTTCTTGATACAGTTCCATTTCTGTCTTTTCTAATAGTCTGATTATTAGAAAATGTAAACCAATAGTTTCTTTTTTGTTTTGAGTTGGGTTTCTGTTTTAGTTCTAGCAGTCTTAATTCTATCTACCACCTTTGCCATTTAACCTAATATGTTCAGTTTCTGCACATTAGAACATGGACATCATCTGCCTACCACAGACAGTGATATATTAAGCCTTACTCTGACTTGCAGTTCCATATGGTTGAATTTATCTTACCTGAGAGGAGGTTCTGGTAGGGGGAAAAAGAATAAAACACAATGACCCGTGTTGGCGCAGTGGATAAAGTATGAACCTGGGACACTGAGGTTGCCAGTTTGAAACCCTGGGCTTGCCTGGTCAAGGCAAATATGGGAGTTGATGCTTCCTGCTCCTCCTCCCTTCTCTCTCTCTCCTTTCTAAAGTGAATAAATAAAATCATAAAAAGTTTCCAAAAAAAAAAAAAAGAATGAAACATGATGGATCCTGGGGATCCCCGAGGACTAGAAGGTAGATTATACAGTAAGAAAAAAAGCAGCCTGACCAGGCGGTGGCGCAGTGGAGAGAGTGTCGGACTGTGACTTGGAGGACCGAGGTTCGAAACCCCGAGGTCGCCGGCTTGAGCGCAGGCTCATCTGGTTTGAGCAAGGCTCACCATCCTGAGCCCTGGCTTGAGCAAGGGGTCACTCGGTCTGCTGTAGCCCCCGGGTCAAGGCACATATGAGAAAGTAATC
This sequence comes from Saccopteryx leptura, assembly GCF_036850995.1. NCBI lineage: Eukaryota > Metazoa > Chordata > Mammalia > Chiroptera > Emballonuridae > Saccopteryx > Saccopteryx leptura. The sequence goes on from NC_089509.1 coordinate 55,847,862, forward strand.
AATGAACAACTAAGGTGCTGCAACGAAGAATTGATGTTTCTCATCTCTCTCCCTTCCTGTCTGTCTGTTCCTATCTGTCCCTCTCTCTCTCTGTCACAAAATAAAATTCCCATGTAACTTTAAAAAAAAAAAAGAAAAGAAAAGAAAAGAAAAAGAGCAGTTGGTAAAAAAAGAAAAAGAAAAAAAGCAGTTGGTGACAGTGTCATTGACCATTAGACTATTCTGCAAAGGTCTGGCCTTTCTAGCCTGAGAATAAAATGTATTGCAAGAAAAATCATTATAGTTATATCAAAGATGCGATTGCTTATCCTACAGCCCTTCTTTGCTGACAGGAAAGCGCTCCAGATCTTTTTGTATATTAGGAAGGCATGTGCCTTGAATCTTAATTCACCTTTGCTAATTATGGTTATTCCACCCCTCTTGTCAGTGCTTTAGGAATGCTTGTGAAGCAGTTCTAACCTTTAAATGATGAGAATTCTGCTGGGGTCTTCCCGCAGGGGATACTGATTCATTTGTGCTCCTAAGAGAGAGAGGAAGACTGAACACGGGAAATATTTTGTGTTTCTTGAGGTTAACGTACAAAGTCTTTTACAATTTGTTCACTAATTATTATTAAAAATAAATATGTATAGGACAACCCCAAAATATTTCCTCATTTCATAGGTTCTTTAACTATTTAAGCAGTGACAGTTGGACAGCTAAGAAATACAGCAGTGTGAGATAAGAACAATCCTTCTATAAAATTACAAAATAGCAATATTGATATGAAAGCTTCATTAATTTTCACAATAGTTAAGGACATAACTTATCAATGCTTATTGAAGGGCTCAATATGAAATTAATTCCATTGTCAAGAAATCAATTTTAATTTTTATTGAAGGGAACAAATAGTGTCACCTAACTATACAGTAGCCTAGTGAAGTCAGGGATACATAAATTATAAAAATTTAAGAAATGAGACAGCAATTTATGACACAAATTTCCTGGAATATGTAGTGGCAATGAATATAAAATTATTAATGGTGGAACTGGCTCATCATAACTCAAGAGCATTTTCATAGTTTTTAACTCTAAATTTGAGTTCCAAAGGTATTTTGCAATTGTGTGTCATACTGTTAACTCCTACTTTAGCCCTCTGAGTTAATATTCTCTTAGGGGCTTCCCTGGAGTGGTGGCGCTCATCTTGCTAGGATTCCAATTAGCTGCAATTGAAGAATATTCTGTGCTGGCTTAGGAAGAATCATTGTAATTTGTGTCTTGTTCTACTCTATACACAGGACAGTTATTTCCATTTTTACCTTTGAAATCCAAAGCAGACCACAAGATTTTACCTCTGTATGACTCTTAAGTGCTACAGAGGTTCTTAGAGAATGTAATATAAGGCTGCTGGGCCTGTGTAATCTGTGAACACTTAACACAGCCTGCCACACACAGAAACTTGCTAAATACATCTTTCACTATACAGCTAGGGACTGTTTCTAATTCTTTTCTGGACAGAAGGGTGAACAAACAAGGCATTTGTCATTTCCTGAATGTGACAGCCCTCTTCTGTCCTTCAGCTTTTTCCTCCTCACACCTTCCTCGTTAAAGAACTAGCGTACACCTTCCCAGTCACGAGAGTATAGGGTTTAGTGCACAGGCAGTTTGGATATGATTATTGTATAACTCAAATACACATACAGAAATATACATAAAACACATATATAGCTTAATGAGTTAGTAAAAGGCAAATCCACTTGTAGCTGGCCTCGATGTCAGGTGAGAAGACCTGCCAAACAACACGGACATCTTCATAGGCACCTGCTAGACAGCGTCCCACCTCTATGAAAAATCTCTATGTTTTATCCATGGGGATTATTTTCTTTCTCCTTCTGGTAGAATTACTTGTATAACTTGTTTCCTTTGGAGCTGTTAAAGATTATTATAAGCCCTGGCCAGTGATCTCAGTGGGTTACAGCATCATCCAAAAATGCCAAGGTTGTAGGTCCGATCCTCAGTCAGAGCACATATGGGAGGCAACCAATGAATGCACAACTAAGTGGAACAACAAATGAATGCTTCTCTCTCTCTCTCCTCCCTTCCCTTTCTTCTCTCCTCTCTGAAATCAATAATAAAAAAAAATACCACAGCTGACCAGTGGTGGTGCAGTGGATAGAGGGTTAACCTGGGGCACTGAGGTCCCTGGTTCAAGACCCTGAGGTCCCTGGCTTGAGTGCAGGTTGATCTGGTTTGAGCATAGGCTCACCAGTTTGAGTGCGGGGTTGCTGACTTGAGTGTGAGATCATAGACATGACCCCATGGTTGCTGGCTTGAGCCCAAAGGTCGTTGGCTTAAAGCCCAAGGTAGCCAGATTGAAGTCCAAGTAGTCAGCCTGAACCCAAGGTTGCTGGCTTAAGCACGGGGTCACTGGCTTGGCTAGAGCCCCCAGGGCAAGGCACATATGAAAAGCAATCAATGAACAATTAAAGTGCCGCAACTAAGAGTTGATGCTTCTCATTTCTCTCCTTCCTGTATCTGTCTCTGTCTGTCTGTCTCTCTGCTTAAAAAAAAAAAATTACCACAACAGAAATTTATTCTCTCAAAGTTCTGGAGCCCAGAAATCCAAAATCAAGGCATCTGCTGAGCTGCTCACCCTTTGGAGTCTCTCGGGGAGAATTTGGTCTTTTCTGGCTTCTGGTGGCTGTCAGCATTCCTTAACTTGTAGCCACAACTACCCAATTTCTGCCTCCCTTGTCAGATTGTCTTGTCCTCTTCCGTCTGTGTCAAATCTCCTTCTGCCTAACTCTTTATAAGGACACTTGTCATTGGAATTAGGGCTCACCTGAATAATCCAGGATGATTTCCTCATCTCGAAATCTTTCATTACACCTGCAAAAACCATTTTCTCCAATTAAGGTCACATCCACCTATTCCAGAGAGTAGTTAGTGTATGGACGTATTTTTGGATGGGCCACCAATCCACGCATTATACCACCCGAGTGTAAATCCCTACACACTATATTTAGCTTTGTATTTTAGATCTCTTAATCTATAAATTTCACACATATATATCTTTTTTTGTCATAGGTGGTGGTGTGTGCCCTGGCCGGTTGGCTCAGCGGTAGAGCGTCGGCCTAGCGTGCGGAGGACCCAGGTTCGATTCCTGGCCAGGGCACACAGGAGAAGCGCCCATTTGCTTCTCCACCCCTCCGCTGCGCTTTCCTCTCTGTCTCTCTCTTCCCCTCCCGCAGCCAAGGCTCCATTGGAGCAAAAATGGCCCGGGCGCTGGGGATGGCTCTGTGGCCTCTGCCTCAGGTGCTAGAGTGGCTCTGGTCGCAACATGGCGACGCCTAGGATGGGCAGAGCATCGCCCCCTGGTGGGCAGAGCGTCACCCCTGGTGGGCGTGCCGGGTGGATCCTGGTCGGGCGCATGTGGGAGTCTGTCTGACTGTCTCTCCCTGTTTCCAGCTTCAGAAAAATGAGGAAAAAAAAAAAAAAGGTGGTGGTGTGTTGGTCAAAACATGCCAGATTAGTAAGAAAGTAGAAGAGTTCTCAGGCAAGTGGAAGGAGGAAACAGACAAATGGCAAACAAATGGCCAAGCAATTAACAACCAGCTGCCTGACCTGTGGTGGCACAGTGGATAAAGCATTGACCTGGAATGTTGAGGTCACCAGTTCAAAACCCTGGGTTTGCCTGGTCAAGACACATATGGGAATTGATGCTTCCTGCTCCTCCCTCTCTTCTCTCTCTCTCTTTCTCTCCCCCTCTCTTAAATTAATGAATATTTTTTAAAAAAATTAACAACCGCTAATAAATCACAAGGCCCTATCCTCCCTAACTGAAGATGCCTAAGAACAGGTGGTTTAGCCTGACCAGGCAGTGGCGCAGTGGATAGAGCATTGGACTGGGATGCCGAGGACCCAGGTTCGAGACCCCGAGGTCACCAGCTTGAGCGCGGGCTCATCTGGTTTGAGCAAAAGCTCACCAGCTTGGACCCAAGGTCATTGGCTTGAGCTAGGGGTTACTTGGTCTGCTGAAGGCCCCTGGTCAAGGCACATATGAGAAAGCAATCAATGAACAACTAAGGTATTGCAATGCGCAACAAAAAACTAATGATTGATGCTTCTCATCTCTCCATTCCTGTCTGTCTGTCCCTAGCTCTCTGACTCTGTGTCTGTAAAAAAAAAAAAAAAAAAGAACAGGTGGTTTAAATCACCTTAGGGAGGTAGATAACAACAACAAAGGGGCCCTGGCCGGTTGGCTCAGTGGTAGAGCGTCGGCCTGGTGTGCAGGAGTCTTGGGTTCAATTCCCAGCCAGGGCACACAGGAGAAGTGCCCATCTGCTTCTCCACCCCTCCCTCTCTCCTTCCTCTCTGTCTCTCTCTTTCCCTCCTGCAGCCGAGGCTCCATTGGGGCAAAAGTTGGCCCAGGCACTGAGGATGGCTCCATGGCCTCTGCCTCAGGTGCTAGAGTAACTCTGGTCGCAACAGAGCAACACCCCAGATGGGCAGAGGATCGCCCCCTGGTGGGCGTGCCAGGTGGATCCCGGTTGGGCGCATGCAGGAGTCTGTCTGACTGCCTCCCCATTTCCAACTTCAGAAAAATACAAAAAAATAATATAAAATAAATAAAAACAGAAAAAAAACCCACCAAACCAGTTAAGGCCAAATAATCTAAGATAGAGGTGAAACCAATCAGAGAAGGACCCCAAAGCTCATTCTACCATCATTATAATGAAAATTGATACCACAAGTAGAAGGGGGCAGAGGGGATAAATGATATGACATTTCCAGAACAGACAGTATTAGGAACAAGATTCCACCCCCCACCCCCCACCCCCCTGCCAAACCCAGCCAGAAGGCAGAGTCAGAATTTGGCACCACAAAGCTTGGAGACAACCCCCACCTTGTAAACACATAAAATGTTGAGAACAAACTGACCTTTGCAATGTGAGTTGGCCTGCCTCCACATGGATGCATACTTTTTGCTTCTTTCACAGCGTTGCCTGTGCCCTGGCCTCTCTCCTTTTCTCTACCTGAATAAACTTACTTTCTCTTTCACCTGGACTTGTGTCTTGAAATTTTTCCTGCACAACTCGAGAACCTGGAGGCTGCCTTACATTTGAAAGGTCCCAGATCTTGCCAGGGCAGGGTCAGCCCAGAGTGGAAACAGTCTACTGACAAAAAGATATAATTGTAGCCCTGGCCAGCTAGCTCAGCAGTAGAGTGTTGGCCCAGCGTGTGGAAGTCCTAGTTCGATTCCCGGCCAGGGCACACAGGAGAAGTGTCCATCTGTTTCTCCACCCTTCCCTCTCTACTTTCTCTCTATCTCTCTCTTCCCCTTCTGCAGCCAAGGCTCCATAGAAGCAAAGTTGGCCTGGGCACTGAGGATGGCTCCATGGCCTCTGCCTCAGGTACTAGAATGGCTCTGGTTGCAATGGAACAACGTCCCAGATGGGCAGAGCATCACTCCTTGGTGGGCATGCTAGGTGAATTCTGGTCAGGTGCATGCAGGACTGTCTCTCTACCTCCCCGCTTCTCACTTCAGAAAAATACAAAAATAAAAAATAATGAAAATAAAAAGACATAATTGTTTCTCATGTTAGCAGCCCTAGATCCTTAATTTTTTAGGGATTACAAAATAGTGATGTAATGCCAGTGGCCAAGTCAGGCAGGTCGATGTTGAATTTGGGCCGACAGTAGAGAAATTGTGGAGCCGGAAAGCATTGGGCCATTCCTGTTTTATAGATTCTCGCAATGGTGGACGAGCCAACAGGCAGGGGAAGCCCTCTTCTCACAGAAGCAAGCAAACAAACAGCAAAACAGCCCCTCACAATGGCAAGCAGGCAGTCCACCATTTGCCCTCTGCAATCCACACTGAGGATAAGCACCCATAGCCATACATAGGCTACGCACACGTGCCTCTGCCATGTGCTCACGCACTAACCAAATAAAGTGCTTGCAGCCGGTGAACCAGCGAGTAAGCCTAACACAGCTGTTTTCTCAATATTCTACCCCTTTAGGGTTGCTTGCTTCACAATCTACATGACAGGTATCTTCCACGATGGTCCCTGTGCAAGGAGTTAGATACATTACATAAACAGAGTCTACAGCAACAGCACAAGTTATTATAATAATTATAATAACTACAAAGGTGCCCTTCATGATGTCTCTCTGAGCACTCTGCCCAGAGAGCTAACTGGAGGCCACCCCTATCCCCCTACACCACAGTAGGTGGGAGGGCCTGTCTAGTCCAAGGTCATGTCCATTGAAAGAGCAAGTGTCCTTGGTGTGTCTCTGCAACTGGGTGGGGATAGCTTCCCAGTGCAGGAGGGCTTCCACAGGTGCTGCAGCCCCCCATCAGGGTCTCTCTCATCCTACTGTCCACAAACGGTATGTTCATCCAGCAAGGGAGCCAGTGGCCCCCTATGGTCATAACCCAAGAGTCCATTACACAGTTCATTGATCAGTCCATGATAGACAGCCCAGCTGTCTGTGCAAATCACCAAGGTAAAGGTCCATTATAGGCAATTAGCTATACAGCTCTTTATTAATGGACCTCAGTGCCTTTCCATAAGTGCCACAAGCCCCATCCAAACCCCTCTGCAAGCTCACAGGGCCTGGCTGGGTCAAACACATTCAAGGCCTGTGTTGCTCTAACAGTTCTCTTAGCTACTGCTGCTGTAGAAAAGCACCTATTACCTTCTAATGCCAACACCTGTTGCATATTAGAAGGGACCAGTGGATTGCCAATTTCACATGGGGGCCTCCAGCCCCCTGCCTGTCCTTGTTGGACGGGTCACTTCACCTTCCCCCTATTCAAACTGGGATAATCAGTCTTGGAGATTGTTCTCTTCCTCAGCTGTCTCCATCATATAATCTTGCAACCATGCAACTCAAACACCAGCCATTTTCTTGGCAGCTTCTGGGGTCACCTGCTTCCCTTGCTCTTTCAGTGGCTGGAACTCCTGCTGTGGCTTAAGTTGCCACCAAAGCTCTAACAGAACTTAATTAGACCTGCGTTCCAATTTCTCCCTATCTGCCCCAGCTACAATCAAATCTATCCACACCTGTGTTTGGGTAACTTTTACAGGCCCATTAGTCTTGTTAGTCTGGGTGGGGGTCGGGGGGAGACAGCTCAGGCAGCAGCCGTCACAGAGCCTTACGTTCCATCTCTGCTCCAGAAAGCATGATGCCATCCACCTCTACATTCTATAACCACAGCAACTAGGCTACCAGGGACTCAGTGGATTTCTGCTTGAATTTCACCCCCAACTCCGTCAGCTCTGCCTGGACCACAGGGCTGGACCAGAGTGCTCAACTACCTGCAGAGGGAGTAGTGTCTGCTCCTGAGGGACTTTTGGCTGCTGGGTTTTTACCTTCTGGGTGACCACTGGCCAGGCTCTGAGTCTGCAGACGGGAGCTTCAGCCCGAGCCTCCTCCTCCTCAGAAGAGTTGGAAACGCCTGCTCTTGCTGACTCAGAGCCGCTCTGCCGGCACAGATGCAGCCGTCCTCGGGCCTGCTTCAGCTTGTGAGGCTGCTGGCTCTTGACCTGGAGCTGGAACTTGAGCTCCTAAACCAGGCGTGGCCAACAGTTTTTGCCCCTGGGCCAGATTAGAAAGAAAACTTTTTTCACAGACAGGACAAAATATTAAAATTTAAAAATGTTAAATACAAAAACGATTCATTTAAGTAAACAAAATTTTATTATGTAATTTATGAATAAATGTGAGTGAAGAAAATTTAATATACAACATTATTTTAATAAAAATATAATTACCTATCGTATAAATATCCAAACTATATCACAATCTGTTAAGCCTAATCAGGAGGGACCAGAAACATTGAAGACACGAACAAAGTCCATCGATTACACACCAAAGCTTTATTGTCTAGCTTGGCCAAGCGCTGGCTCCTCCAATAGTGGTCTAAGGGAGCGTGCACTGGCCCTATGTTCTACTTAGTTTTTATAGTTTTGTAAGTGGGGAGTACAGAAGCAAAAATTGCAATTAGGAGCCCCTTACCACTATTGGTTATAGTCATATGTCCTTTAACATGATAAGACCACGTTCAATTTGCAAGCCATACATTATTTTGGAGAAAACAAAATTTACAAGTCAACACAATGGTAGGAAGATGTCTCTTTACATATTAAAAGGCATTCCCATATTATCTAGTGTTCATCTGCTATCTCTCTGTCCAGAGTCACACGTGTTAACTACACGCATTTACATAGGAGAGGTAGTTTCCGTGGGGACAAATGCCCGCAAATGTCTCATAGTTATAAGATTTATTTTGGCTTTTCTCTTCCTGCACCTGGCTAGCCATTCACCCCTTTCCCCACGGGTGTGGTGGAATGTCTGGGGATCCATGTTTTCCTCCCCTTTGCATTTACAATACAATGCCAAGGGCCATCCTGGTTATGCCAATCACACAGTACAGAGACTATTCTCACAATTTCTCTGCACACCTTAACCCAAATTAATAAAATGTTCTCCAAGCCTCTTAAAATATTAATATTAATTCTGTAGTTTTTGGTACCTTACAACACCTACGGGTGAAGTGGCTCAGTGGCTCCTCACAATCAATCAAACAATATTTAATTAATAGAATGAGCTTGAAGGGGTTATATCACAAATAAAACAATTATTTCATTTTACAAACAGCCTGGACACGTTTTCAGTTATCAACTGCAGCTATTGTCTATGCTACAATGCCATTTGATTCAGCACACTTGACCACAAAAATAAAGAATTGTTTGACCTGGGGTGCCCACTGGCAAACTCCGCCTAAAACAATGTGGGTTTCATATCGCTGCAGCTAAATGCCAAACAGTACATATCGAGTATAGACGAGGACAAAAAAAAGTTATAAATCTTTATAATGGAATTTTTTTAAAAGATAAAGAAGTATTGCGAATCTATTTGACCAATTATTGGAAGTTAACCCTAGATTAGTCACACGCGGAATTCTTTTTCGCATATCACTATCTTCTTAAATATCTCGATTTCCAATAATCAAAGATGCTTCTGCGTCTGAGTAGGTGAGATTTTAAAGTAGCAGAGAATATTAAAAATTTAATCGCAGGCCGCATAAAATCATTACGTGGGCTGGATCCGGCCCGTAGGCCATATGTTGGCCATGCCTGTCCTAAACTGTTGGGCAAGTGAGTTTATAAAATTTGTATTTTTTTAGTTTGCTCACTTTTATTGTTAGAAAATGGCTCTGGGCAGCGCTAGGTATCTGTGGTCTGTGAAATTGCAAATTATCTTCCTGCTTGGGAGGGGCCATTGTTCTGCTAATATTTACTGGAGGAGGGGTCTTGGAGGGCCCAGGCAGTTTTGTGGAGAGAGAGCAGAAGGAGAAGAAGTAGAGAGAAGCTGTTGGGTAGATAAAATATATTATGCTCACTTTGTTAAAGATGGCGCTGCCCACATGGGGAAGCCCATCGCCCAGGTCATATTAGTTGCCCTTCTTGCTTGGAATGGGCATAGTTATATTAATGTGTGTTGGGGGTGGGCTGTGGGCAGGCAGGATCCTTGTAGCCTGGGGCTTGGTTTTGGGACTAAGCCTTTCCCACTCTTTTTGATGTGGGGTGGTACACTCTCATGGGGAATCCCATTATGCCTCAGATGAGTGACTTTGTATCAGAGACTTCCTTGTTTGTACATTAGATTAAAGGTTTTGATTTCTACACTATAAAATGAAGCAGACCAGGAGCTTGCTCTCTCGGTTCCTCAGATTAGCATTAGAGGAGAGAGCAGAGAAAGGCCACGTGGAGGAGGCCAGGAGAAGCAGCCAAGATGGTAGAGTGTTGAGTGAGAGGCCAGTTTGTGCAGAGTTTGTGCAGGGAGAAGGAAGGAGATGGGGAACAGAGGTGAATAAGTCTGGTGAGCTAGAAACCTTTGATTCTAGGAAACTCGGATAAGTCAGTAGCTTTGTGAGCACTGAATGAGTGGGTTTTGGAGCCCAGTGTGTGTTTTTACTTGCCCGCCGGGTGTAAGCTAGGATTAAAGATGACGGCTGAGGAGCCACTGAGCCACTTCACCCGCAGGTGTGGTAAAGCACCAAAAGCTGCAGAATTAATATTAATATTTTAAGAGGCTTGAAGAACATTTTATTAATTTGGGTTAAGGTGTGCAGAGAAATTGTGAGAATAGTCTCTGTACTGTGTGACTGGCCTAAAACCAGGATGGCCCTTGGCATTGTATTGTAAATGCAAAGGAAAGGAAAACATGAATTTCCTGACATTCCACCACACCTGTGGGGAAAGGGGTGAATGGCTAGCCAGGTGCAGGAAGAGAAAAGCCAAAATAAACCTTTTCTTATAGCAATGAGCCATTTGCGGGTATTTGTCCCCATGGAAACTACCTCTCCTATGTGAATGTATGTGGTTAATGTGTGTGACTCTAGTCTGGACAGAGAGATGGCGGATAAACATTAGAGAATATAGGAATGCCTTTTAATATATAAAGAGACATCTTTCTTTCTTTTTTTTTTTTTTTTTAATTTTATTTATTGATTTTTAGAGAGAGGGAAGAGAGAGAGAGAAGGGGGAGGAGCAGGAAGCATCAACTCCCATATGTGCCTTGACCAGGCAAGCCCAAGGTTTCGAACCAGCAACTTCAGTGTTCCAGGTCTATGCTTTATCCCACTGCGCCACCACAGGTCAGGCAAGAGACATCTTTCTATCATTGTGTTGACTTGTAAATTTTGTTTTCTCCAAAATGATGTATGGCTTGCAAATTGAACATGGTCCTATCATGTTAAAGGACATATGACTATAACCAATAGTGGTAAAAGGTACCTAATTGCAATTTTTGCTTCTGTACTTCCCACTTGCAAAACTATAAAAACTAGGTAGAACAAAGGGCCGGCGCGCTCTCCCTCAGATTTCTGTCGGAGTTGCCGCCGCTTGGCCAAGCTAGACAATAAAGCTCTGGTGTGGAATCGATGGATTTTGTTCGTGTTTTCAATGTTTCAAGTCCCTCCGGATTAGGCTTAACAATGGCCCACCAGCTTTTGGCTCCGTTGTTTCTTTACCGACTGTCTGAATCCAATGTGAACCTGGATGGCTGGGTGGCTGTGATCGTGGCCCTGGCTACTGGCTTTACAGAACCGTGTTTTGCAGGGAGAGTGGAGAGAATGTAGAATACTGAAGAAGAAGCTAGTTTGTGCAGAGAAAGAGAAAGAATGCAGATGGCGAAACAGAGCTGAGGAGCTTGGTAGCCCTACTGAGGCTAGTGGAGGCCTTTGACTCTAGGACAGTGGTTCTCAACCTGCGGGTCGCGACCCATAGGTTGAGAACCGCTGCTCTAGGAGGAACCAGAGAATGCATCAGGGCTTTAGGAGCCCTGAATGAAAGGGAAGTGTTTTCCTTGTGTGTTTGCTCGTCCGCCAGTGCGAAACTTTAATAAGTGGAATGGCCCACCATTTTTGGCTCCACTGTTTTCTTACTGTCTGCCCGAATCCAATGAGAATCTGCATGTGCATGGCCATGATGGTGGTGGCCCCTGGCCTTACACGAACCCACACCTGTTTCTCTAACAACTGTCAGTGCTAACGTTCAGCTTCTAGGGCAAACTGCAGCTTATGGAATCACAATTCCGTCTCCAGCAACCATTCCAGTTCCAGGCGCTGTTGGTGTCAGCCTGCATCTCACACTGCAGCTCTTGAAAGTAGTCGACCTTCCTCGCCAGCAACTGTTGTAGTTGCTGCCACCCTCAGCACTCAGCCTTAAGCTTATCCTGGCGTTCTCGAACTTGGGTGTCTTCTCACACAGCTCTCGGTTTCTTCTCACAGGGTTGTAAAAAACACCCAGCCCACAGCCATCAAAATGGGAGCCACTGGGAACAGCCACTGCTCTATTCCACCCTTTAAAGGTGTCAGTGGCTCAGTACTGATTCGATCCGAATCCTGCCTGCTATTCCAGATGTAAGGCCGGTGGCTGAGGCCAGGCAGGTTCACATTGGATTCAGGCTGACAGTAGAGAAACTGTGGAGCCAGAAGGCATTGGGCCGTTCCTGTTTAATAGATTCTCGCAATGGTGGATGAACCAACAGGCAGGGGGAACCCTCTTCTTGCAGCAGCAAAAGAATAAACAGCAAAACGGCTCCTCACAAAGACAGGCAGGCAATTCGCCCTCTGCAATCCACACTGAGGGCAAGCACCCATAGTCTTACATAGGCTGTGTACATGTGCCTCTGCCACGTGCTCACACACTAATCAAGCAAAGTGTTTGCAGCGGTGAACCAGCGAGCTAACCTAACACAGCTGTTTTCCCAACAGATGATTTACAATGCTATCATTTCTTCTTCTTGTGTTTGTTGAAATACTTCTATAAAGAGAAACTTGCCTTCATTTACTACTTGTTTACTCAGAAGAATAGTTTATATAGGAAAGGCATGAAAAATGTTTGATTCTTACCTTTGTGAGGGCTAAAATAAATATTAGTACCTTTTTTCTTCCACCTTCTAAATTCTGCCTGGGCCAATAACTGAATGAACAGAAACAGATTAACAGGAGAAAATTAAAGTTTAGTACATGCTCATAGACATGATCAATCCATAAGAATCCCAGACAGTGAGGCAACATTGGGTATACATGGTACTATTGGACAAAGGAGAATGGAGGGAGGGGTATTAGATTTCAGAAGTGAGAAGGGGTGATTTACAGGTAGTGAAGGAAGACAGGAACACAAGGGGTGATTTACAGGTAGTGAAGGAAGACAGGAACACACAGGCAGGAAAATCGGTGCTGGGAACTCAGGAACAATGGGACCCAGGGTATGTCTAGCTAATAGGCCCTTGCCTGAAGCCCTCTTGTTTACCAAACTTAGTACAAATTAGGCTAAGGCAGCATCCTAAGATCTCCTTAAGCAGGTTTCTTTTTTTTCTTTTTTTTATTTTTATAAATTTTTATTTATTTTTTGTTTATTCATTTTAGAGAGGAGAAGGAGAGACAGAGAGAAAGAGAGAGGAGAGACAGAGAGAGAGAAGGGGGGAGGAGCTAGAAGTATCAACTCCCATATGTGCCTTGACCAGGCAAGCCCAGGGTTTCTAACCAGCGACCTCAGGATTTCCAGGTCCACACTTTATCCACTGTGCCACCACAGGTCAGGCGCTCCTTAATCAGGTTTCTGTCCGAATTTCTTTAGCACAAAATGGGAGAAGGTCAAAGATTCTTTCTGAGTTATTTGTTTCTTAATAAACAGCTTAAAATCAATATCCAAAAAGCAGCTTCAAGGTGGCAGGTTTTTGTCTCTTCACCTTTATGTACTAGTTTGTAAAATAAACAGTTGTTAGCATCCTTCAAAGGTAATTTATTGGTGTTTTTAATCATTATGAACTCGTGTATTTCGGAGTACTTGACATTTTTCAGTCCATTGCAGCTAATTTTACTAATACTCAATTTATTCTGTCTTGAGCCAGTAAAAATCTCTACAGTTAGCTTTTGATAATTTCTTTGCTATCAGGTATGACAGGACTCAACTTGTACAATATATTTTATGCCTCAAATCTGTGAAGGGTACTGTATGGCCAGTATCTGCAGCTGACATCAAAGCCGCCTGGCCAATGCAGGTTCAGGTTTGATTTGGAGACGGTAAAGAGGCAACAGAGCCAAAAACTGGTGGTCCATCTTCCTTTATTCTAGCTTGCACCCAGCGGGCAAGAAATGCACACAGCGGGAAATACTTCCCTTTCTATTCAGGGCTCCCAAAGCCACTGACTCATCTGAGTTTTCCTAGAATCAAAGGTTTCCACCTCGCCAGTCTTATTCATCTCTGTTCCCCATCTCCTTCTCCTCCACAAACTGGCTTCTCCTTCCCCTAATCCCTCATTTTGCCTCCGCCATGTGGCCTCCCTGCCCTGCCTCCAAGGGCTTTTCCTAGGACATAATCACTCTCCACTGGAACAAGGTGATCTCTCTCCCAAATGGCCTCCTAGCTCCACCTTTTATTTTATTTTTTTGTATTTTTCTGAAGTTGGAAACGGGGAAGCAGTAGGACAGACTCCCACATGCGCCCAACCGGGTTCCACCCAGCACGTCCACCAGGGGGCGATGCTCTGCCCATCCGGGGCGTCGCTCCGCTGCAACCAGAGCCATTCCAGAGCCCAAGGCAGAGGCCATAGAGCCACCCCCATCACCCGAGGGGCACTTCTCCTGTGTGCCCTGGCCGGGAATCGAACCCAGGACTCCTACACCACTGAGCCAACCGGCCAGGGCCAAAACTCTTTTTTTTTTTTTTTTACAGAGACAGATAGATAGGGACAGACAAGAACGGAGAGAGATGAGAAGCATCAATTTTTCAGTGTGACACCTTAGTTGTTCATTGATTGCTTTCTCATATGTGCCTTGACCATGGGCCTTCAGCAGACCAAGTAACCCCTTGCTCAAGCCAGCAACCTCGGGTCCAAGCTGGTGAGCTTTTTGCTCAAAGCAGATGAGCCTGCGCTCAAACTGGCGACCTCGGGGTCTCGAACCTAGGTCCTCGGCATCCCAGTTTGACGCTCTATCCACTGCACCACCGCCTAGTCAGGCCCTAGCTCCACCTTTTAAAACCTTTTGGTGCAAAAGCCCTCCCCCAACACACATTAGTATAATCATGCCCATTCCAAGCAAGAAGGGCAACTAATATTATCACCTGGGTGACAGGCATCCACGTGGGCAGCACCATCTTTAACAAAGTGAGCATAATATATCTTATTTGCCCAACAGGCACCAAAAATTTTGCCTTTTGGGATATTGATTTTTAAGCTGTTTATTAAGGAACAAAAGACTCAAAAAGAACCTTTCACCCTTTCTGCATACGAGATGCAAATGGAAAGGCCTACTCCAGGAAGGAAATCTTAATAATGTTTACCTTAGCCTTATTTGAATTAACTATGGTAAATAGGAGGGCCTCAGCCAGGGGCCTGTTGGCTAGATGCCCCCTGTGCCCATTGTTTCTGAGTTGCCTAACAAGAATTTTCCTCCCAGATATGTTCCCCTCTTCCTCAACTAACTGTAAATCACCCCTTCTCACTTCTGAAATTGAATACCCCTCCTCCTCCTTTCTCCTTTGTAAAAATGTCTTATATATGTTGCTTCACTATCTTTGGAATTTTCCTGCTTATGGGAGTTCCCCATGCACATGTACTAAAATTTGATTTTCTCCTGTTAATCTGTCTCTGTTAATTTATTAGTCCAGATAAAAGAATTTAGAAGGTAGGAGGAAAAATATGAATATCTTTTTTAGCCCCCACACCTGGAAGCCATTTCTCTAAGCAGCACCAGTGTCTGTGAGAAATGGTATTTCAAGACCCTGTGTCAGGGCTCTAGAGATGCTTATTGCTATTAAACCTCAAAGTTGAAATTAAAATACATAATAATAACAGAAAGAGTAATTAGAATTAAAATCTTCTAAGGTTTAGAAGGGTTGTCAGGGTAGTGGTGGAAGCACCACAGGGTGTTTACCCACCTTCCTAAACCTCTGTAGCCCCTTTGCCCAAAGATTTCTGCTTCTCCAAGTCATCTAGGATTATCAGATTATCACATTATAACTCATTTGCCTTATCCCACCTCTTTCACACAGAGACACATCGCAGTCTCGGAATAATACTACTAACATGCAGTTTGGGTATGAATTTTCAATAGTATTGGACTTCTTCAAAATTCCAAACAGAAAGCAAAAGGGAAAGTAGGGTTGAAACTGGCAAACCACCATCTGGTGTTACCAGGCTGCTTTCATGCTGCCGGCCGACTCTGCCTTGGCATGGTCAGGACGTATTGCATGCCAGGCAATCTTCAGGATCTTGACTTGCGTCGGATAAATTTCAAGACACAAGTCCAGGTAGAAGTTAGAGTAAATTTATTAAAGATCGAGAAAGCGAGGCAAAGGAAAGACCCCTGGTGACAAGATCAGGGGGTAAGCCTGGGTGAGCTGCCACTGTCCATGCCTTCCCTGGGTCCAAGTTTCATCCAGCCCCTTAGAGGTTAAGATAGAAGAAGCAAAGTACACACCCGAGGAAATGGGGGTGTGGGCATGCTCAAAGAAAAGTGCACACTGGTGTCCTTCGTCCTGAGGGTTTTATCTATTTTCTGTAGGTGGTAACTTTAGGGGCAGTCCCAACGAAGGCTCTCAACAGCATATTCAGGAGATTTTGGGATGTGTCCTTGAGTATGCTGATGTATCAAAATGAAGTTACAGTGGGGTTAGGGATTCTTCTCTGGTAAACTTCATCTCTATTTTGGATTAGTCTGGCTCTGATTGTTTTTGTTGTTGTTATCTATCTTTCCCACTAAGGTGATTTAAACCACTTGTATCTTTGGTTAGAGGAGATAAGAGTCTTGTGAATTATCAGCTGGCTGTCAATTGCTCAGCCATTCTGCCCACCTGTTTAGTCATTTGTCTCAGTTTTCTCATTCCACTTGCCAGGGAATTTTCCTAGATTCTTACTAACCTGCCTCACTGAGACTTGGGTTTTTAGGCAGGTAGAAGGAAAGAATGGTAAGGAATTTTAGCCAGGAACTCTAAACTAACATAAAAAAATAAGAAAGTTTGACAAATTTTTGTTCTATATAATTAAATATATATATATTATTTGTTGATTTTATAGAGAGAGGAAGTGGGAGTGGAGCAAGAAGTATCAACTCATAGTTGCTTCACTTTAGTTGCTCATTGATTGCTTGTTATGTGCCTGGACCGGGCAAGCCCAGGATCTCCAACTGGCAACTCAAGTGTTCCAGGTCTATGCTTTCTCCACTGTGCCAACCACAGGCCGGTCTCCATAACTATTGAAAGTCTTTGAAAAAGTCATAGAGCTTTTCTCTGCTTTTTTGATCCTTCGATTTCTAGCATAAGGCATTGTTCTTGGGGGCCCTGCCAAGCTTTCATAGGAGGATTCTTCAAGAAAACATTTTCTCCTTGTCACCATGTTATAATAATGAACACAAAAGACACATAAAACTATTTTCCAGTGTTTTGAAGTAAATATAGAAACCCAAAGTTATCAATTTTAAAATGTATATATTCTCTTTCTTACCTCTGCTTTTAAAAGAAAAAAACAAGATGATGGAGTCTATAACCTTTGTCTCTGAACAAGAAAAAAGTTCTGGGCCCTGGCCGGTTGGCTCAGCGGTAGAGCGTCGGCCTGGCGTGCGGGGGACCCGGGTTTGATTCCCGGCCAGGGCACATAGGAAAAGCGCCCATTTGCTTCCTCACCCTCCCCCTTTCCTCTCTATCTCTCTCTTCCCCTCCCGCGGCCGAGGCTCCATTGGAGCGGGGATGGCCCGGGCGCTGGGGATGGCTCCTTGACCTCTGCCCCAGGCGCTAGAGTGGCTATGGCAGAGCATCGCCCCCTCCCTGGTGGGCAGAGCATCGCCCCTGGTGGGCGTGCCAGGTGGATCCCGGTCGGGCGCATGCGAGAGTCTGTCTGACTGTCCCCGTTTCCGGCTTCAGAAAAATACAAAAAAAAAGAAAAAAGTTCTGTAAGAAGGTGTGGGGCAGGAATTGCACACTGTTCAGGAGCCCCATTAGTCTAAGCACACAGAAAACATTAGGTTTATGACATGATTGGAAAATTTAAACCAAAACTGTGCCTAATATAAACTATTATTATTTTCTTAGCTGGACACAACTTTAGACTTTAAGTGCGTTTTGTGACTTTGTATTCCCTAATTGAGTTTTTCATCTTGCATACCTGTAATATTTTGAAAAGTAGTTCTAACTGGGCATCCTTCCACAGTGACATCCGCTTTCTGTGAACCTCTGTGTGTTTATTTCATAAGTTATGAATAAAGATGTTCTTGGCCATTGCAGTGGATGAGCTAAAGCTTTGAAATCCATTTTCAATGAGGAAGCTCAAAGTTTTATGAGAAAACATCTGCAAAAGCATATATATATATATATATATATATATATATATATATATATTTAAAATCTGTGGAAGTAGCACAGCATCCTGTCTGGTAAGTCCAGGATCAGAAACTTTCTCATCAGGCTCCCTCCCTTTCCCCTTCTTTGTCTGTAAAAACCAAATATTCAGAAGAATTTAAGATAAGGGAAAGGAGAGCTACCCACAGATTTGTCCAGTGTCCTACTCTCAACTTGTAAAGAAGCTTAAGATCTGGTCTTGAGGGCGAGTTTGCAGACGGTAATTTGATTGGAGAAACACCATTCCTTATAGTTCTTCCCCTTAAGTTTTTTTTTTTTTTTTTTTTTTTAACGGAGACAGAGAGTCAGAGAGAGGGATAGACAGGGACAGACAGACAGGAACAGAGAGAGATGAGAAGCATCAATCTTCAGTTTTTCGTGGCGACACCTTAGTTGTTCATTGATTGCTTTCTCATATGTGCCTTGACCGTGGGCCTTCAGCAGACCGAATAACCCCTTCCTATAGCCAGCAACCTTGGGTCCAAGCTGGTGAGCTTTTGCTCAAACCAGATGAATCTGCGCTCAAGCTGGCAACCTCGGGGTCTCGAACCTGGGTCCTTCCGCATCCCAGTCGACACACTATCCACTGTGCCACCGCCTGGTCAGACTCCCTCAGGCTTTTCTGATGAACAGATAAATCCCTGAGGACAGCAGTAACAATATAGTCCACAAGACACTGCGATCTTGTCACTCTTCTGTTCAGATCCCTTTGATGACATGTCAGAGCCCACCCACTCCCCAAGGCCTGATTTAGGCGGTGAGATTCCCAAGGTGAAGAAAGCACGCGGATCCACAGGAAGATGAGACGTGCTTTATTCCATGTTGTGTTCTCAGCAGTCCTGCAGACCTGCAGGCCTAGAGTCCTGGAGTCCTCACCTTGCAGTACCAGAGTGATAGATATAATATTTAGGGGCAATAGTGGCAGGGGCCCAACAACATTGTATGAATGAGATGATGTCAGTTGCCGGATCAGGCAGCCCGAAAATGCATTCCTGCCCTAGAAAAGATTGGGAACTGAAGCTTAGTCTGGCAGCCAAAATATGCGCAGGAGGCAGCTGGAGCTGAGGGAAGCAGCCCAGAACTGCGTAGGAGCTGGACTGCTTCTGCTGTTTCTGTTGCTAACTGGAGCTCACATTCTGGCTTTCACTGTTAGGGTCCCCACCTGATACCTATGTCATTCAGGGTTAAAGTCAAAGTCCTCAGAATAGTGTGCATATGTATGCTATCATAGACTGATGCAAAGATGGGTAGTCATATGCTCAAGTAAAAACCTCAGGGTTTTGAACAATTTTTTTTTTTTTACAGAGACAGAGAGAGTCAGAGAGAGGAACAGATACGGACAGACGGACAGGAAGGGAGAGAGATGAAAAGCATCAGTTCTTTGTTGCAGCTCCTTAGTTGTTCATTGATTGCGTACTCATATGTGCCTTGACTGGGGGCTACAGAAGAGCGAGTGACCCCTTGCTCAAGTCAGTGACCTTGGGCTCAAGCCAGCGACCATGGGGTCATGTCTATGATCCCATGCTCAAGCCAGCGACCCAGCGCTCAATCTGGTGACCTTGGGGTTTGAAACGTGGGTCCTCCGCATCCCATTCCGACGCTCTATCCACTTTGCCATCGCCTGGTCAGGCTTAAACAATTTTTAAAAAAATTTACTCGCTGATTTTAGAGAAACAGGAAAAGAGAGAGACAGATAGACAAAAATATTAATCTGTTTGTATATGTGCCCTGCCGGGGGATCAAACGCAACTTTTGTGTATTGGATGACATTCTAACCCAGTGTTTTTAAACTGCCAGGATGCAGACTATTGCCCGTCTGCCAGAAATTTCATGCTGGTTCATGAAAGAGTTAACCACTCTGATGTTATATGAAGATTATAGACCCAATGATCTTAGTAGAATTCTGCCTTTGTTGTCTTTGATATAATTCTCCTATTTTCACTGGTCCTGAAGTATAAAAAGGTTGAAAACCACCACTACTCTAACCAACCAACCTATCCGTTCAAGGAGACAGCTCAGAGTCTTATTACAAACAGAAAGAAAGAGTTAATGATACTCAGTCCATTGATAGTTTCTGCCAGATATTAAAATGCTGTAAGCTACTATAATTAAAATTCTGCTGTTTTATATTTCAAACTAAATAAGGAAGTTTAAAGGAAAACCTTTGCGGTACCAAGACATGAATAAACATATAATTGGGAAACCTTAATCTTATATTACATTTTCACGTACTTCTGGATCTATATCCATGTTCATCTGGAAGGAGTTTAAATTGGTATATTTCTGAAGTCAATGTGGAAAACTGTACCAAATTACAAATGAAAGATCCTTCTGAACTAGAAGAATATTTTGTTAGGGTGGGATGCTTCTTCCTTTCTCCTGACAAGTCTTTCCAGAATGAAGAAGCTCTAGTGGTTTTGTTAATCATGAACGGCACCAGATGTTAGACCTTGGTCCTTGAGTTTGGCTAAGAAATAATTAAGAGTCAAGAACTCTAACACAAATTTATGTAGAAAGTCTCAAGGGTAGAAGAAGTGAGCTAGGGAAGAAGTGAGCCAGCTGAACTGCAAGGACTCCAAAGACAAGTTACAGAAGTAAAAGAATGGCCCTTGGAGTTTAGGAGAAAGGCAAAGATAACAGCCTGAGGGAAGGAGAGAGGAAAAGGTGTGGGTGTGCTCTCTAAAGAGGGAGTGTGAGTGCTGAGTCCTTTATCTTAAAAGTTTTAGGGGAGTTCTCAATAGAATATTCATCAGCTTTTCAGTTGTGTCCTTCTAGCATTGTGGTTTCTTTCTTTCCCCTTCCTTCCTTCCTTCTTTCCTTCCTTCCTTCCTTCCTTCCTTCCTTCCTTCCTTCCTTCCTTCCTTCCTTCCTTCCTTCCTTCCTTCCTTCCTTCCTTCCTTCCTTCCTTCCCTCCCTCTCTCCCTCCCTCCCTCCCTCTTTCTTTCTTTCTTTCTTTCTTTCTTTCTTTCTTTCTTTCTTTCTTTCTTTCTTTCTTTCTTTTTCTTTCTCTCTTTCTCTCTCTCTCTCTCCCTCCCTCCCTCCCTTCCTTCCTTCCCTTTCTTCCTTCCTTTCTTTCTTCCTTTCTTTATTAAGTGATTTGAGAGAGAGAGAGAGAAGGAGAGAGAAACATCGATTTATGCATTCATTGGTTGATTCTTGTAAGTACCCTGACTGAGATTGAACCTACAACCCTGGCATATTAGGACAATACCCTAACCAACTGAGTTACCTGGCCAAGGCCAGGGTCATAGTTTCCACTCATTAGTCAGCACTAGGATAGGGGTCATTAGTCATTGCATCTGATCTTGATGTCAGGCATGATGTTGCCCCACCTGGCCTTGCTGCTTTTCTGGTCCTGGAGCTGAAACACAACTGAGGCCAAAGTGGGACTTAATGGTGGGCACACTAGGTGTGTGCCCTGGGCCCTGATTTCTGAAAGGCCCCACAAAGCCCCAACTTTACACTTTTTTCTTATATAAGGGGCCCAGTATTTTCTTCTGTGCCCGGGGCCTCAACCAACATTAACCTGCCTCTGACTGAGGCCTAGATGTTATCTCTAGTTTGACCAGAACTCTGTCTTCTTGGTCAACAGACCCACGGTTTTGTTCCTAAGAACATTTGACGCAGGTCAGAACCTCATTGTCCTGACCGCTTATGCTTAGAGAGTGGTCATACCAGGGCTGCTATGGGAGTCATATGAGTCTATTCTCCGGCCCCCTTGTTGCTCCTCTAACGTGGTCTAAACCACAGGACTAGTGACATGCTAAGGGAGGACAGGTCACCCTGAGGGTAAGGTTCTAGCTGATAATACTTTTTTTCTCTAGTTTTTCCCATTTCTAGTTAGTCAGGGCTTTCCTCCCTGGTGACATTCCATACCTGGTCTATCACTCCTGTTCTGTTCATGCCTAACTGCCTACTTTATCACATCCCTGTACTTATTTAGCTTATAACTAAAAAGTTATAACTTTTGATCACCTTTGTGTGTGTGTGTGTGTGTGTGTGTGTGTGTGTGTGTGTGTAAGTAAAAGTTAAGAGTAAGTTCTGAGTTCTCATCACAGGGAAAAAACACTGGAACAAAAATATCAGGTGGTGATAAATATTATGAAAAGTAAATAAATCTGAATAGAGATGAAGTGAAATTGTGAGGGAGGTATCACTTTTATTTTAATATCTTAATAGAATTTATCAGGGTGACACTGGCATGAAAATTATACAGGTTTCAGGTGCACAATTCTACAACACATCATCTGTACTCCATATTGTGTGTTCACACCCCCAAGTCAAGTCTCTGTCCATCACCATTTATTCCCCCATACCCTACTCCATCCCCCACATAACCCTCACAATCACCACAATGTTGTCCATGTCCATGAGGGTTTTTTTTTCTTAGCGAGCAACAGAAGGAGAGAGAGGGACAGACAGGGACAGACAAGCAGGAAGGGAGAGAGATGAGAAGCATCAACTCGTAGTTGTGGCACTTCAGCTGTTCATTGACTGCTTTCTCATATGTGCTTTGACCAGGAAGCTCCAAACAAGCCATTGACCCCTTGCTCAAGCCAGTAACCTTTGGATTCAAGCCAGCGACCATGAGGTCATGTCTACGATTCCACGCTCAAGATGGTGACCCTGTGCTCAAGCTGGTGAGCCTGTGTTCAAACCAGCAACCTTGGGGTTTCAACCCTGGGCTCTCAGCGCCCCAGGTTGACGCTCTATCTACTGCACCATCACCTAGTCAGGCCCATAAGGTTTTTTTCTCTGTTTTTTGTCCTTTTTTACTGAATCCCTCCAACCCCCTTACTCAGTCCTCCAATCCTCTCCACCCCAGCTGTCAGCCTGCTCTCTACCTATGAGTCTGTCTTTATTTTGCCTGTGAGTTCATTTAGTTCATTAGATTCCACATATAAGTAAAGTAATATGGGGGAGGTACCATTTTTATAGGGTGATCAAGCAAAGGCCTCTCTGATAAGATGACATTTGAGGTGAGGCCTGAAGGAAGGAAGACTAGAACCTTGGAAACATCCAATGCAAAGGGTATGAAGCAAATGTGCTGGGAGATCTGTGTACACCTGTTATCCAAAAGGATTTATCCTAGGCTTCGTTCATTCTTTTTAAATTTTTATTTATTGATTTCAGCAAGAGAAGAAGGGAAAGAGAGAGAGAGAGAGAGACAGGAACATCGAGTTGTTTTTGTACGGACACTGACTGGGGATCGAACTGGCAACCTGTGTAACTCAGGCGGCTTCATTCTTTTACAGTATTTTACAACCCCAAACTTAGGAACAAATTTATTAATAAATGCAACCATTTGTGGGGGTTAAAAATATTAGTACTTTTCTCCCACCTTCTAAATTCTTTGGCTGGGGACTAATAATCAAATTAACAGAGACAAATTATCAGGAAAAAAAATCAAGTTTTAAAACACATACATGGGGAATTCACATAGGCATGAAAATTCCAGGGACAGTAAGGCAACATTGGGTAAATAATACGTTTTTGGACAAAGGAAAAAGGGGGTGATTATTAGGTTTTGGAAATGAGAAGGGGTGATTTACAGTTAGTTGAGGGAGAGGGGAACATACATGGGAGGAAAATTCTTGTTAGGCAACTCAGAAACGATGGGACACGGGGTATCTAGCCAACAGGTTTGGAGTTTTCCTGAAGATTCTTTTTTTTTTTTTAAAGATTTTATTTATTCATTATAGAGAGGGGAGAGAGAGAGAGAGAGAGAGAGAGAAGGGGGGAGGAGCAGAAAGCATCAACTCCCATATGTGCCTTGACCAGGCAAGCCCAGGGTTTCGAACCGGCAACCTCAGCATTTCCAGGTTGACCCTTTATCCACTGTGCCACCACAGGTCAGGCTGAAGATTCTTAAGGTTATTAAGCCAAGGCTCCCTTGGAGGTTTTCCTCTCTGAGTCTCTTGGGCAGGAAAAGGAGGAGGGTCAAAGTTTCTTTCTGAGTCTTTTGTTTCTGAATAAACTCCTTAAAATCAATATAGGGGTCCCACTGTCTTAAATATGACGTTTCGAGTTTACGAGGCTCACGCCCATAAAAACTTAAAAAAAAAAAACAGAGATGTGGGTGTTTTAGCTTACGCCGTTAGCATCATACTGACAGACTACGTGGGCGAACTGGTTTGGTTGCGTGCGGTGGAAGAACTCACAGTAATGAGTGAGGGAGTTGGTGTCCCCCAGTACGCTTACGTTTTGGACTGTTGAAAGCACAAGTGTTCCATTTGTGTTGCTTTCTTTGGTGACTTTTTGGCCATTATCATGCCTCCTAAACGAAAATTAGAGTCTTCAAATGGTAGTGCTTTGAAGAAGAGGAAAGCCATCATGACGGATGCCACAGAACTACTGGCATCACATGGAGAGGAGCTATGTGCTGAGGACCTCATTCAGCTGGAGCAGCAGCTGATTGAAGAGGAAGAGATGGTAACGCCAGAACCCAAGAGATCTACTACAAAGGCTTTGGCAGGGGTTTTTTTTTCTCTCTTTTTATTTTGGCAGAAGGTTTTTCTATGGCAGAGGATGGGTTGGCAAAACTTCAGGCTGAGGACCCCAGCGATGAAAGATTCAGTAAGGTCTACATTTGTGGATGCCTTGCAATGCTATAGGCAGATTTTGGAAAAGAAGTCATCAATCTTTCATACTAGTCTGGAACAATTCTTTAAGAAGGTAGAGAGGCCTGCAAAAGACCCTGTACCCTCTCCATCAGCTGCTTCTCAAGATGAAACACCTGTAGTACAGGTAGAATCATCTCCAGCGTCTCCTGCGTGTTCCTTAGGCAATCCTGATCCACCTTGACCCAGTGTCTCCAGCACCTTCTGCAGGTTCTCCTGCCTCTCCAGCTTCCTCCTCCCAATAGGTCACTCTCTCCCACCTTGCAATGCCCCTTCCAGTGTGCAAGCCAAACACAGGAATAAAGGTAAGGAATTCTTTTTACCCTCGTTTTTTGTCATTTTTTTCTGTTACTACAGTCCAGTGTACAGAACAGAGTATTTATGTCCTTTTCCTTTTTCTGTGGCTTAGTTGTGTTTTTATGTTCTAGTTTATGATTTTACAACTGTGTTAGGATAAGTAATTGACTTAGGCTAGGGTATTTTTTTTTTTTAACTCCCTCACACATTTTTATTTTTATTTTTTTATTTTATTTTTTTACAGGGACAGAGAGAGTCAGATAGAGGGATAGATAGGGACAGACAGGAACGGAGAGAGATGAGAAGCATCAATTATCAGTTTTTCGTTGAGACACTGTAGTTGTTCATTGATTGCTTTCTCACATATGCCATGACCGCTGGCCTTCAGCAGACTGAGTAACCCCTTGCTTGAGCCAGTGGCCTTGGGTCCAAGCTGGTGAGCTTTTTGCTCAAACCAGATGAGCCCACGCTCAAGCTGGCAACCCCGGGGTCTCGAACCTGGGTCCTTCCGCATCCCAGTCCGATGTTCTATCCACTGCGCCACCGCCTGGTCAGGCTGTTTTTTTTTTTGTTGTTTTTTTAATTTTATATATTCATTTTTATTAGAGAGACAGGGGAGGGAAGAGGCAGAGAGAAGGGGGAGGAGCAGGAGCATCAACTCCCATATGTGCCTTGATCAGGGAAGCTCGAGGTTTCGAACTGGCAACCTCAGCATTTCAGGTTGATGCTTTATCCACTGTGCCACCTAGGGTGTGTTTTGACTTATACCAAAATTTAGGTTACATCATTGTCATAGGAATGGAACTATGTCATAACCAGAGGACTCCCTGTATTCCACAAAGTATTTTCAGGGTGATAGAATCTTGATTACCTTCATACTCTTTAAGTAATCAATTCAGAAGAAATGCAAAGGGTTAATTTTCATTTTCTTCAAATGAATCTAGACTTTAAAACTGTACTAAGTTGCCCTAGCCAGTTGGCTCAGTGGTAGAGCATCAGCCCGGTGTGTGGATGTCCCAAGTTTGATTCCCAATCAGGGCACACAGGAGAAGCAACCATCTGCTTCCACCCCCCTTATTCCTCCCCCCTTTCTTCACCTGCAGCCAGGGCTTAATTATTTCCAGTGCATCAGCCCTGGGCACTTAGGATGGCTCCATGGAGCCTCCGCCTCAGGCACTGAAAATAGCTTAGTTTCTATCATGGCCTGTTGGAGACAGAAAAATCAACAGGGTTTTTAGAGTTTGGATTTCTGGGGGACAGATGTTTGGGGAACTGGCTTAAACTGACAGTTTGCCCAACCCCCCACCTCGCTTGCAAAATGCTAAGCCCTTCTCCACACCTCCATGTTAGCTGTGATGCTTGTCCTGCACCCCATGTTCCCCAGAAGGAAAGACTGGCTTCTTTGTGTAGTTAGGATGTTTATGTATTGGTGGGGGTTTTCTGCAGTTGGTAGAATTCTTGGGTTGCCTTGGAAACTGTAATCAGAAAAGTCATTGATTTGCTAATGTCCCACTCTGTCCTGTAAATAAAGGAACATGCGGTTTTTGAGGGCCATGCCTTGTTTTTCTGCCAGGGTGGTCTTTTTCTGCCAGCAGTAATTGCAGAGTCCTCCCGACCCCATCTTTTATTCTTTAATTATTTAAGTGTATTTTTCTTAATTCCTCACTGTTCTCACTTGGGACCTGAAGATACTAGTTACGCAGGTTTGCGACAATGGCCCTAGATGGGTCAAGCATTGGCCCAAGATGGGGGTTGTCGGGTGGGTCCCAGTCAGGGAACATGCGGGAGTCTATCTCTCTATCTCCCTCCCTGTCACTTGGAAAAGAAAAAAAAATTAAAAAACAAAACAAAATTGTACAGTCTACCAGCTGACTCACATGTCCCCACTTGGTCTTCTACAATGATACTCTGAATATTAAAATGATTAATTAAATTTCCTCTATTTCTATCAGTGGCCCTTTGTAGTGCTCTGACTGTAAGAACCAGAGCAAACCTCTTCACGTTTTCTGTGAGTCTCTCAAAGTTTGCTTTGTCCAGAGACAAAGAGGAAAAATCATTTAAGTTGGCAACTCTTCCCTCTGTTTTTAGAGTAAACATATCCTTTTAATGAAAACAATATGCTTGCACTGAGTGTTATTTTAAGGCAAACACAGAGAAGGGGAGGATGGGGGAAAATGAAAAGATCAAAAGGTTATTAAACAACCTGAAATTAATAATAATAATATCCTTTTTAAAAGGTTCTAAGCAGTATGTCCTGTTTTGTTTTTTTTTTGTTTGGTTTTTTTTTTCTGTATTTTTCTGAAGCCGGAAACGGGGAGAGACAGTTAGACAGACTCCGGAATCCACCTGGCACGCCCACCAGGGGGCAACGCTCTGCCCACCAGGGGGCGATGCTCTGCCCCTCCGGGGCGTCGCTCTGTTGCGACCAGAGCCACTCCAGCGCCTGGGGCAGAGGCCAAGGAGCCATCCCCAGCGCCTGGGCCATCCTTGCTCCAGTGGAGCCTTGGCTGCGGGAAGGGAAGAGAGAGACAGAGAGGAAGGAGAGGGGGAGGGGTGGAGAAGCAGATGGGCACCTCTCCTGTGTGCCCTGGCTGGGAATCGAACCCGGGACTTCTGCACGCCAGGCTGACGCTCTACCACTGAGTCAACCGGCCAGGGCCAGTATGTCCTGTTTTATTCCAGCCCATCTTTAATAAGGAAATGATCATTAGAGACAAGCGTAATGAATTTAACTAGACTCCAAGTTTTCCTTAGGTAAAAGGCAGAGCCAGTTTTATTTACTTTTGTATTTTCAGAGTCAAGCACATGATAAACACACCATGTATAAGTGTGAAATTAACAATTAATGTTAAATTGAGCAATAGCAGTCATAATTCTTCTATACTTCCTAGTGATATTTAGGTTGAATTTTTTAAAAGCAATTTTAATTACCAAGTAGATATTTATATTTTTTAAATGTTCACTTTATTGATTTTAGAAAAAGGAAGAGAAAGAGCAAGAGAGAGATGGAAACATTGTTCCATTCCTGCATGTGCCCTGACCAGGGATCGAACCGGCCACCTCTGCACTTCCAGACAATGCTCCAACCAACCATGTTATCCAACCAGGGCCCAGGTTTAATTTTATATATGGTTTCTTATTTTTTCCCCAAAGCCTGGCCACAAAACACCCAAGAGAATAAATGGAGAACTCACAGAAGGAAAGACTACCTGACTGTGGTCATCTCAAGAATTTCCAGAACCTGGAAGGTAGGCCTTCCAGGATGACGTGGCTCAGAGTTTCATAATGATCACCTTGTATGGTAGTCTTAGTACAGAACCTGTGGGGTTTTATCAACTTCCGTGTGTTTTCTTCCATAGAAAATGTGCTTACAGTTTCTGTATATACCAGCCTGTTTACTCTGTCAAGCTGACCCAAGAAAATTGGGTTGTTTACAATTACTAGATAATTTGGGGTGATAGTGGAGGCCTCTAATTGTCAGATCTAAGGCTTTAAGCCTTTCCCCAACAATCTCATGCTTAGGTGATGTGTTACAATCAAGGGAGGTCTGAGACAAGACTCGGTCACACATTTGGGTTTTTTTGGTTTTTTTATTTTTTTATTTTTTTATTTTTTTCGGTCACATATTTGGATACCTACTTTAAAGAAGGCACAAACCAGTCCTATAACCCATTCCCAAAGCATAGGGAAGCACTAGATTTTTAGCTTTTAGGCACTATGACATTCATTCCTCTCTCACACACACAAATAGAAAATTCTAGTATTGCCCTGCAGCCTTCAGATTAGTGCTCTAGGCCTGGAGCTTTGATTTACTTGGATATGCTGCCACTTAGTGACAGATCTGTTCCCTAACCTTCACCAAAAGGCTAAAACATTGATACATGTGCCATGAATAAGCTTTTTATGCTTTTATTTTTCTCTCATTAAAATTAAGCTGCAATGGTAAATCCATTCTACGAGGCAGTCAGGGTGGGTATGGTCCTCCAAGCTAAAAGAGACTAGGATTCTTTCTATTGCTGCTTTGCCATATCTGTGGTATTTTTTTCATTTGCTTGGTCCAGTTTTGCTCATGACTGTGTCAACATCCAGCCAGTGGGAAGAGAACAAACTCTTTCTGTTTAAGAATAACGTGGGGCCCTGGCTGGCTCGCTCAGTAGTAGAGCATTGGCCTGGTGTGTGGATGTCCTGGGTTCGATTTCCGGTCAGGGCACATGGGAGAAGTGCCCATCTGTTTCTCTTTCCCTCTCCCCCTTCTCTCTCTTTTTCTTCCCTCCCACAGCCGTGGCTCAGTTGGTTCAAGTGCATTGGCCCTGGGCACTAAGGATAGCTCAGTGTAGCCTCTGCCTCAGGCACAAAAAATAGCTCAGTGCAAGCATGGCCCCAGTTGGTTGCCAGGTGGATCCTGATTGGGGCACATGCGGGAGTCTGTCTTTCTCTCTTCCTCTCGCTTGGAAAAGGAGAAGAGGAAAAACAGAATGACTTGGAAGTTGCACACAACACTTACATATCTCAACGGTCAGGATGGTCTTATTTAACTCTAAGGGAAGCTGGAAAAATATAATTTTTATTTCTTTTAAAAATATTTATTGATTTTAGAGAGAGAAAGAGACAGAACCATCAATCTGTTTCTGCATGTGCCCTGTCCAGGGATCAAACCGGCAGGCAACCTTTGTGCATCAGGACAATGCTCCAACCAACCAAGCCATCCAGCTAGGGCTTGTTTTTATTTCTGATTGGCCTTGCACTTGGTTAAAAATTGGGGGCTACTTTATGGTACCAGAAGGTGAGAGCCAATATTGGGGGATAAGTAACCATCTTTTCTGCCATGTGACAAAAAAATTGGTTTAGGTGAGACCACAACCTTTCTCTGCAGAGTTTACCCGGTTGATCACTCCTTCCTAGTAACCTTCTCTCCTTTTAGCTTCTGTGGCACCATATTTTCATAGTCCTTCACGTTCTGTGTTTATTCTAGCTCCTGTTCAGGTTTCTTTCCTTTTCCCCAACACATACAGAGTTGGATACACTCTCCCTAGGAGACCTCATCTAACGCCATGACATAAATATATATATTTAGTGAAGGAGGGGGAGAGACAGAGACAGGAAGGGAGAGAGATGCTTAGCTTCAACTCGTAGTTGTGGCACCTTAGTTGTTCATTGTTTGCTTTCTCATATGTGCCTTGAACGGGGGAGAGGGGGCTACAGCCAAACTAGTGACCCCTTCCTTGAGCCAGTGACCTTGGGTTCAAGCTAGTGACCTTGGGCTTCAAGTCAGCTACCTTTGGGCTTAAGCGAGTGAGCATGGGCTCTTGTCTATGATCCCATGCTCAAGCTGGTGAGCCTGTGCTCAAGCCGACGACCTTGGGGTTTTAAACCTGGGTTCTCAGCGTCCCAGGTTAACCTTCTACCCATTGCACCTGATCAGGCATGCCATGACTTTATTATTAATTTTAGAGAGAGAGAGAGGAAAGAGGAAAGATAGAGATAGATAAACATTGATCATTGATTTGTTGTTCCGCTTATATATGCATTCATTGGTTGATTCTTGTATGTGTCCTGACCAGGGATTGAACCTGCAATCTTGGCGTTTTGGGAGGATGCTTTAACTAACTGGGCATACAACCAGAGCTAATACCATGATTTTAAATGTTTTCTATATGCTAACAATTCCGAAATTTGTATCTTGAACCCTGACTTTCCCCTTAAGTTCCAAACTCATTTCTTAACTCTCTGCTTGACATCTCTAACTGGATATCTAACACACATTTTAACCTAAATGTTCCAAATGTGCCATTATCCTAATTGTTTTTCAGCATGGGGTTGGGGGAGAAGCAATAACTACCTCTTAGTGTTTAGTAAGATGGGTGGGATTTTCATTGCCACAATGACTGGGGGTTACTACTTATCTACTTATATTTCTCTTGACTTTTTTTTTTTACTCAGCATTGTTTGTGAATTTCATCAATGTCAATACAAGTAAATCAGGTTTATTTGTTTCATCACAGTATTGTTTATTATTTCATGTGTAGTTACACCACAATTTAGTTATCTGTTCTTTTTTGGTGGACATTTAGTTAACTCCTAACTTTTTGCATTTATATACCATGTTTCTATGAATAGTCTTGAACACTTTTCTTATAAATAGATGTGAAAATTTCCCAAGAATATATTATTAGGAGTGGACTTTGGGGCCATCTGCTTAAACTTTAGCAGATATTATCAAGTTGCTTTCTAAAATGGCTCTACTAAATTTACACTCAGAAAGATTTTTTTAGTATATTATCTTATAAAGTTATGCTACAAAAGAGATAAGATATTAGATGAGAGTCTTCTTGGTGCTTTATAGGAAAAAATGAAGCTTCCTGATGTGCAGCCAGGATTCCATTTTCCCCAAGGGATGGTGGCTGCATGGAGCCTGGTCCCTAGAGGAGAAGGGACCATTAGCTCAATGCAAGTAATGTTTGGATTGAATCTACAACTGCATTTTCCCAAATAAATACATTTGCTGTGCTATGGGATCGTCAAAAAGCCCTGAGATCACATAACAGATTATTTCACCAATATTATTTAAAATTTTCAAGAAAACTGAGAGAAAAATAAAAGATTGCTTCACAGGCAGAAAAATGATTCCGTTGAGCCCAGATTCATGAAGCAGTGAGTACTGCAGCTGTAGTGGTCTCCCTCATCGCCACCTGAAAGAAGCAGCCCAGACACTTCGGCTGGGAAGACCACAGTGTATGAAGGCCAAGACAAGAACCCAGAAATGTGCTGAATCTTGCTCATACAGGACTTGTCTGCTGTGACAAGAAAAGCTGTGGCAAATGAAATGAGACTCCCTCAGATCCAGTGATAACTGACAGAACTGCTACATGAAAAGCTAAAGTAGCTTAGCAAGAAATAATGTGTAAAAAGAAGAAATGTGAGGCATCAAGATAGTCTTTTATGGTAATATATAGATGCCTGTACCGATGTTCCACCTCAAACCTCAGTTCCCTAAAACAGTCTAAGAAGCAACTAGGCCAGGCTTCTGGGCTACTCTGACTTGGCACAGTCTTCACTCAACAAAAGATTTCTGAGACCAACTGACTTTGGGCATTGTGCCCCCCAAGGAAAAGGGCGAAATCAGAGTCTTCTTCACAAGTATTCATGTGTCTTCACTTATTATTCTTTGTATTCTTTGTTGTTTGTATTATTCTTTGTTACTGCTGGTTTGATTTGAGTTGCTGGTTTGATAAAAAAGCAAAGTGAAAAAAAAAGTGCTTCACCACAAAAAAAGTAGTCTTTAAGGTGACTAAAATTTTATAAAAAGCATACTCATAGAAAAGGGCTCTGGTCGAGGCAATAAGTTTCTGCACTAGGTGGCATTTTATCTAAAATCATGTTTGTTTTAATATATACTGCTCCTCTTACTATGTGCCAGGCACAGGAACCAGCAAGGTACATATTATATATCACATCTAATGCTCACAACTTAATAAAGTAGATGATATGTCTCATTGGCCCTGTTTTACACATGAGCAATAAAGTTGAGTAACTTGCCGAAGGTTAGTCTGTTAACCAGTGAGCCATCTTTCAAGCCACGCAGTCTGATTCCAGAGCCCCAGCTCTTAAACACTTATTATATTATTGTTTTCTCAACCTCAAGATAACATGAATCTTTAATTTAAAAAATTTCAGTATAGCCCTGCTGGATCTCTCCTAAGTTACAGCATCCTTCGGAAGCACAGAGATTTAGGTTTCATCTCCCATCAGGGCAAAGACAGGAACAAATTGATATTCCTGTCTCTGTCTCTCCTTTCCTCTGAAATCAGTAAAATAAATATTAAAACTTTTTTTCACTAGTCTTTTTTTTGAGATTACAATATGATGTAGTGTAGCTATATATGGATAATGAAAACAAACAAACAAAAAAACAATCTGAAAAAGTAAAAACCAAACACTTCATCTGTATGGAGAGCCTGAGGAAGGGTTGGAGATATAAATGACGTTCAAAAACATTTAAAATTAAGCCCTGCCGAAGCATTGTCAGGATACACAAGTCCTGGTAGGCCAAAATGGGGGGGGGGGGGGGGGGCGGGATGTTCGATGATGGCTGGGAGAAAAACAAATCGATGTTTCTCTCTTTTCCTCACTCCTCTCTATCTACAATAAATTAAAATAAAATAAAAAAACAATTACAAATACATATTTATTCTGACATTCTCCATCATCCTGCCGGACACCGTAGCACTGGCGAGTGGGACACACTGTGGAAGTCCGTGCCTGGCGCGCACTCACGCTCATAACGCGGCGCCGGCATCTGCGCTCCCGACGCCACGCCCCTCGGGGCGCAAGGGCTGCCGGGACGGTCCCCATCTTTACGCGCGTTAGGCCGGCTGGGGCGCTGGGAGGGAGAGGCGCTGCAGTCGCTCTTGGGGGTCTTGTGGCCCGGTTTCGCGGGACCCAGATCTTAAAGGTGAGCAACTCCCGGGGACTAATGAGAAGAAGGTACAAAAGGGTCGTGGTGCCGCGGCGGTGTTTTCGTTATGCTGTCTCGGGCGAGGCGCGTTAGCCTCTCTCCTTCCTCGTGTTAGGTCGTGAGCCGCGTGGGCCGCGGCCGAAGGCGGCGCTCTGGGCACGGAGGGAAGAAGGGCCCCTGGGAGGAACGCTGGAGTTTGGGGTTCTGTGCGCGTGGCTGGGACCCGAGCGAGCCAGTGCTTGCTTTGGTAGGGGTCCCTGGCGGAGGTCTTTGGACAGAAGCTTCCCGCAGTCCCACTGCGTCTTTAAAGTTTTCTGCCTTCACGGTTTTACAGTGTCTCTGAAGGCAGACGTGTGGGGCCACCTGTGTAAGTTTCTGAGGAGGTGAGCGCGGCCAAGCTTCGGAGCGTCCCTTGGATCATGTGGGAGAGAGTGAAGGCCCGAGAATCAGGACTGTAGGTGTTCCCTTGGAGTCACTCTTTTCGGTTTTTAAGGTCTTCATTCATTCACATCAAAGCTTTTGTACGAAATGTGTAGGTGTGGCTAATATTTCACATTTAGTTGTACATTTGGGGGAAGAATAGGATGATACGAAGTTCCAAAATTGGGTAGGCCAAGAAGTTTTCGGGGACTAAATAGTTCTTCCATCTCACCCTTTCCTTTATAAGGTGCCCTAGGGTCATGGTAATAACTTAAGAATGTAGATTGTGGTTGACAAACCAATGCATCAGATTAAGTAAACTGTAGTGGAATGTACACCGTGTTAATCCCTCTTGCAGGAACTTCCAGTGTGCATCCAGTTTATTGCATAGTAATTACAGTGTATTAGTGAAGCCTTCAAGAAGTGCACCAATGATAGTTCATCACCGGAGGAAACTAATGGCAGATATCCTTGATGAGTTCCTGTTTACTTTTGTACAGTGTGGATGACTGGGTGGTTTGATAGAGCACCAGAGGCAATTAAGACTTGGCTTTATGTCCCTAGCAGCCTCATATTTTTCTGCGTTGCTAATCAGGATACTGGTTAGCCAGTATATTAGTGAATGAGTAGGCATATAGTACTCCCAGTTAAACATTGTTTTAGTGTCCTATGCTCTCAAATCGTCATTTTCATGTGTTCCTTAGTAAACAGTCTCTAACTGAACCCAGGCTATTATATGTGAATATTTTTTACCTTAAAGTTATGATGATATTTGCTGATAAAGATTTTAGTAAGTCAGCTGTGACTACTAATTTTAAAATTTTGACCCACACCAAACAGGGGGGACTGAGATCCATAATGAAGGTAATCATTTGCTTTGTTATAGAGATGAAACATTGATTTACTGAAAGGGGCGTGCATTATCAGTTGCTTTTCAGTTTTCCATCACTTATTCCAAAATTTTCTTTTGCTGAAATTTGAGAATTGAGTAGAGAAATTGAACCTGTGAAATGAAAAATTCTTGATTAAAAATTTTACTTATTGAGAAAGATGGATTTGTTGTTCTACTTATTTATGCATTCATTTTGTTTTAATTCTTCTATGTCCCCTGACTGGGGATCAAACCCGCAACTTTGGCATATCCAGATGACCCTAACCAACTGAACTACCCAGCTAGGGCTCTTGATTTTTTTTTTTTTAATTGATTGTAGAGAGACAGAGGAAGGGGGGGAAGCGTTCATTTGTTGTTCCACTTAGTTGTGCCATTCATTGGCTGCTTACCGTATGTGCCCTGACCAGGGATTGAACCTGCAAGCTTGGTGTTCTGGGATAAGCTTAACCAACTGAACTAATATGCCAGGGCCTCTTCATTGTTTATTATTATTTTTAAAATTTTTAAACAGTGAGATATCAGTAATTTTAAAACACTATTTTTATGGTCTTGAGTTTTGTTTTGTTTTTAAATAGGTGAGAGGAGGGGAGGTAGTGAGGCAGACTCTCTTCCGCACTGGGCAACCCCATCTGGGGCTGATGCTGAGCTATTTTTAGCGCCTGAGGCTTATGAGCTGGAACCAATGGAGCCACTGACTGCAGGAGGGGAAGAGGGTGGGGAGAGAAGCAGATGGTCCTCTGTGCCTTGACTGGGAATGCAACCCGGGATGTCCATATGCCGGGCGGACGTTCTATCCACTGAGCAACTGGCCAGGGCCTGGTCTTGAGTTTTATGTTAAAAAGTAACAGTAATGCCGATTTGGAAAAATTTACAGATAGCCACAATGGCCGAAAATGGTGATGAAAAAATGGCTGCTCTGGAGGCCAAAATCTGTCATCAAATTGAGGTATGATCCTTGTACAATTCCACTGCGAAAATAAACTCTTTGAAAGGAAATGTCTCAAAGCAAATACAGAAAGAACATTTAACATTAGTATGTGTATTGACCTATTCAACATTTGGTTTGGCTTTGATTCTTGGAATTAGTTGTATGCAGTTTTATATTGGTGGAGCCAGTTTATAAAATCCAAAGACTGTAAACATTTCAAAAGAGAATATGGTAGACTAATTAATGTTACTTTTTTTCCTTTAGTCTATTTGTTTATAAAGTGAGGATAATATACTGCTATAAAATATCCCCTAATATTAGTGAGCAGTATAGTAGCACCTTCCTTATAAGGTGGTTGTGAGGATTACATTAGTTGATAATGTAGTGGATTTTTTGCACTTGATAACATAATTCTTTGTAAAGTACCTTCCATGTTCAGACACACACACACACACACACACACACACACACACACACACAGGCGCGACAGAGAGGGGCAGACAGGGAGAGAGATGAGAAGCATCAGTTCTTCATTGCAACTCCTTAGTCTCCTCAGTTGTTCATTGATTGCTTTCTCATATGTGCCTTGGGGGGGGGTGCTGCAGCAAAGTGAGTGACCCCTTGCTCAAGCCAGTGACCATGGGGTCATGTCTGTGAACATGCGCTCAAGCCTGTGACCTTGGGGTTTTGAACCTGGGTACTCTACGTCCCAGTCTGATGCTTTATCCACTGCGCCACCGCCTAGTCAGGCAGTAACACTATATTTTTGAAGGTCTTAGTTGTCTTTCTGCCCAAATAGTTCTCTGCTGTTGTAACCTTTAAGAGAGTATCTGTTTTCCGAGTCCTCTTAACATTTTTTTGAACTTAAGTCTTGTATTTAATTTAAGTTGAAACTGTATAGTAGTGGCTGCTGTGGGAAATTATTTCTTAATTTATGTTCTTACTGAAGAACTTAATATTATTTGCTGTATTTTTGGCAACTCCCAAAACTTTTTTTTTTTTGAGTAGTACTTCTTTGCCATTTAAATTTTCCTATTTTTCCCCTTTTTGTACTAATTTCTTTATAATTGTAAAGACAAATTACAAATTATTCTGTTTAATGTTAGAATGATACAAAGATGTAGATAGAAAAAGTTAATGATGTCTTTTCTACAACCTGCCACCTCTCATATCTTACCCTTGTGAGATAATCAAAGTTAAAGGTCAAATGAATACATTTTTATACTTCGGTTAGTGCTCACACTAACATACTTTTATTTCCTTCCCTTTCCCCCATCAAACATAGGATGTAATATACTCAATTCCCTGCTTGATATGTAGGCTATTTCCAGTATTTTTAGCTGTAATAGTTTCATCATGAATATCTTTATGTATAAATCTTAACAAATGTGTTTACTGATTTAAGATAAAATTCCCGGAATGAGAAGTACTGGCTCAAGAGTTATGCACATTTTTAAAATTTTTCAATACTTAGGACCATTTTACATCTTTACCTGCCTGACCATTTGTCTGTGTTCAGGCCAATAGTAGGTATACTTGTTTTTAGAATTTTGGTCAGTTTGTCCGGTGAAAAATGCTGTTTCATTAATTTACACTTCTTTGATTAATAATGAGGTTGAACTTTTGTTTATAGTACATTTTTAGTTTGTCTTTTTTTAAATGTCCTTTGTTCACTTTTCTATATTTTTATTTACTAAATCCTTAGGTATGTTTTTGTTGACATATCTGTTAATTTAATTAATTTTTAGTTTTATCTTTTAAATTTTTATTATAAGTATTTAGTTATATTTTTGAGGACATATTTATTGCATCCTTATGACATGTATTTTTAAAGAGTAGAACTTGGTGATGTAATATAATAAAAAAACTCTGAGATTGGAGTCAGTGTTATATAATGATCTGAAATATATTGTAATTATCTTGCAGTATTACTTTGGTGACTTCAATTTACCACGAGACAAATTTTTAAAGAAACAAATCAAACTGGATGAAGGCTGGGTGCCTTTGGAAATAATGATAAAATTCAATAGGTAAAAACCTTTTAAAAACCATCTTTAGATTTTCTGTGAACAAGCGCCAATATTAAGTCTTACAATGCTTTTTATACATTTTCGTCAGGTTAAACCGTCTTACAACAGACATTAATGTAATAGTGGAAGCATTGAGCAAATCAAAGGCAGAACTCATGGAAATAAGTGAAGATAAAACCAAAATCAGAAGATCGCCAAACAAACCCCTCCCTGAAGTGACTGATGAGTATAAAAATGATGTAAAAAACAGATCTGTTTATATAGTAAGTGGGCCTTTAACGCATTTAATTATATCTTACATTTATTTAGAAAAAAAAGATAGCAGAGTTGGAAAGAATAAGGGCTCAGGAATCATAGCTTTACTACTTACTATATGTTCATCACCACTTAGAATATGTCCTTAATCTCTTTAAACCTTATCTTCATAAATGTAGATAATACTTTTACCTTTTAGAACATTTATGAGAAATGGAAAACCCGTATACCATTGGACAAAATCTTTAGCATATTATGAGCACCCCGTGCATATCACCTGTTTTTATTTATCATTAGCTGAACTTGATAGCAATTTTCTTTAGCATATTAATTTTTAAGTAGTTTTTTTAATTCCAGAAAACTTCAGACATACAAAAGTAGAGTGCATATATGATGTACCATTATCCAACTTCAAGAGCTGTTAACTTGTGAATCATCATATTTTATCCTTGCCCCAACTGGATTATTCTGAATTAAATCCCAGATAAAAGAGTCACTTTTATTGCACTGAAGAACAATGGCTCTTAACCAGAGCTGTTAAACATCTGGAAGGGAGGGATGGATGGGTATCCTAGCTTCATTTCAAGACAAAATGATTCAGAATTTCTGGTTAATTGTTTACCTGAGAAGTCATTTGTACATTTCTTGCTGTTCACAGAAAGGCTTCCCTACTGATGCAACCCTTGATGACATAAAAGAATGGTTAGAAGATAAAGGTCAAGTACTAAATATTCAGATGAGAAGAACATTGCACAAAACATTTAAGGTATGGCTGTATAATGTAACAGATTTTTTTCTAGTTGAAAATATATGGGACATAACTAAAAAAATAATCTTCCTCTTTTAAAAGGGATCAATATTTGTTGTGTTTGATAACATTGAATCTGCTAAAAAGTTTGTGGAGACTCCTGGACAAAAGTACAAAGACACAGATCTGCTAATACTTTTTAAGTAAGTCTTTTTGCTGATGTTTTTCTGGCTACTTAGTTGTGTGGAATTGACACACTGGTTTAGGAGTATGGAATAGCATCCTCTATAAGGCCAGTAGTTTTGGTATCTGTAGGCATACTTTGAGAAATGCTGAGATTTCCTTAGTGGAAACTGTTAGTCCTTTGACAGTATATAGAAGTGTTTATTAGTGTTTTTTCTCTGTTAGCAATTAATAAAGCAGGTTAAGTTTTAGTACTTAGTTGGCGTCTAAAACTTATAATCAGGCTGGATACTAAAATGTGGGTTTTTAGCGTTAGAGAATAAATCACTATACAATTTTTATCTGTTCTTATTTCTTATA
Source organism: Saccopteryx leptura (assembly GCF_036850995.1). Lineage (NCBI taxonomy): Eukaryota > Metazoa > Chordata > Mammalia > Chiroptera > Emballonuridae > Saccopteryx > Saccopteryx leptura. The sequence goes on from NC_089509.1 coordinate 55,886,944, forward strand.
GACCATGTATGCTTATATTTTTATATAGTACAAAGGATTATATAATAGAGATTTGGATTACATTCTTTAATATGTGTGTCTAAAAACTAGGACAAACCAGAGCATTTCATGATAAAGTTAGACATCTCCCTACTTTGGCAATACAAAGTATTGCAAATACGCTATGCACTAAACCTGGTTGGTGGACTGTGATGAATCATAATCAGTGTTAAATCCTCAAAAGTTGCTGTTTTTAGTGAGAGAGGGACAGAGACAGACAGGAAAGGAGAGGAAGCATCAACTTGTAGTTGTGGCGCTTTAGTTGTTCATTGATTGCTTTCTCATATGTGTCTTGACTGGTGGGCTCCAGCAGAGCTAGTGACCCCTTGCTCAAGCCAGGGACCATTGGGCTCAGGCCCCCAACCATGGGGTCATGTCTATGATTTCATGCTCAAGCTGGCGAACTGCGCTCAAGCCGATGAGTCTGCAATCAAGCTAGCGACCTCGTGGTTTCAAACCTGGTTCCTCAGCATCCCAGGTTGACACTGTCCATTGCGCCACTGCCTGGTCAGGCTTAAAAATATTTATATTTTATAACATGATTTTATAATTATTAATTCTTGGATCTCAGGAATTTTAGAATTTTCTCCTTTTGTGAAATGAACACTATTGAAAACTCTGAAACATTGAAATATTTTGCATAACTTAAGTCTACTTTTTTAAAAAAAAATACATGAATGATAAAAACCAGTATGAGATTGTTCGTGGATATGGGGCTTCTTTTGGGGGTCATGAAAAGGTTCTGAAATCAAATAGTGATAGCTGTACAATCTCAATATATATATTAAAAAGCACTGAATTTTAAAAAACACTGAATTATACACTTTAAAATGGTGAGTTTTATGGCATGTGAATTACTTCTTAGAAAAGCTGCTATTAAAAAAAAAAAGATATGAGTAACTTCCTTGACATCTTTTTAAATTTTTAGGTAATTATGTTAATAGGAAACGTAACATTCCTTATGCCCTGTCTTAATCATTCATAATTTGAAATCTCTGTTCTTATTAATTCAGCCTTTATATTTTATGTCCTTTAGGGAAGATTACTTTGCCAAAAAAAATGAAGAAAGAAAGCAAAATAAAGTGGAAGCCAAATTACGAGCTAAACAGTAAGTAAATAAAGTTATTAGAACATTGTAATTATTTCTTTGACGAAAGTATATAGTGGTTCTGGAAAGTGGTGCTGATGAGATCTGAAATGAGGGGCAATGAAGGGGCCTTTTGCTTATGCAACACTGAGGTCTTAGCTACTGTGGTAATTAATCCATGGCCACGCTGTGTTGCACTTCAGCATTGGACAGTCAGAAATCCTGAGGACTGGTGTTGGTTATTTAGTTCAGTGATCAGGGTTAACTTTATCAGGATTTAATATTCTTATATAGTAAATGGAAACATTCTAACTACTAATTACATTTTTTTATTTGTAGAGAGCAAGAAGAAAAGCAAAAGTTAGCAGAAGATGCTGAAATGGTAAGTATATATTACTGGTATCTAAAAATTAAGGTCTGAGGACTTTTCACAGAAAATATATAAGCAAAAGTCTGTAGTTTTCATTACGCTAAATAAATACTATTTCCTAAAATTGTTGTTTATGTAGAGATAATCTAATAACCATATTTATATAAAATACATAGCTAATTCATCATAACTTGTAGGAGAAATTAGTTAAGTCTGAGTCAATGTAAAACAAAGAATGACAAAAGAAAATGTACCAACTGTTAAACTACTTTAAAATAGTACTTCAGTTCCTAGCCTTTTCGTTTCAAGTGGTGTAGGCCATTTGATTCGTGCTTGCTTTTAATAAAGTTTTATTTTATTGCCTTGTGTATTTTTATAGAAATCTCTAGAAGAAAAGATTGGTTGCTTGCTAAAATTTTCGGGGGACCTAGATGATCAGACCTGTAGAGAAGACTTGCACATCCTTTTCTCAAATCACGGTGAAATAAAATGGATAGACTTCGTCAGAGGAGCAAAAGAGGTATGGAAACGTTCATATACTTTTTGCCAATGCTGAAAAATCCATAGAGTGGTAGAGCCTTGGCCTGGCGTGCAGGAGTCTCGAGTTAGATTCCCGGCTAGGGCACACAGGAGAAGCGCCCATCTGCTTCTCCACCCCTCCCCCTCTCCTTCCTTTCTGTCTTTCTCTTCCCCTCCTGCAGCCAAGGCTCCACTGGAGCAAAGTTGGCCGGGGCACTGAGGATGGCTCCGAGGCCTCTGCCTCAGGCGCTAGAATGGCTCTGGTTGCAACAGAGCAACGCCCCAGATGGGCGGAGCATCGCCCCCTGGTGGGCATGCCGGGTGGATCCCGGTTGGGCGCATGCGGGAGTCTGTCTGACTGCCTCCCCGTTTCCAACTTCAGAAAAATACAAGAAAAAAAAAGAAAAATCCATAGAAATTTATCTTTTAGATGAAATATAGTAGAGAAAAAGCAGTAATTTTACTGACGTGTTTATGAAAATGGTTTCTATTTAATCATTTACTTGCTCATTTTGTTGTTGCTGTAACTCCATGTGATATCTGATGTTTTGTGTTATGCTTTGAATAACTTGAATTAGTGACTGCAAGTTTTGTAGTAACTTCCTTCCTTGGTGTTCACTAAAATTCATTGAAACTGATAAAGGCATGGACAATTTTTCAGGCGAGGGAAAATTACTTTGATGGAATTAACTGGGACCAACAACTTAAAGGTGTGGCTTTTTGTCTTTGGTGTAGGGAATAATTCTATTTAAAGAAAAAGCTAAGGAAGCACTGGATAAAGCCAAAGATGCAAATAATGGTAACCTACAATTAAGAAACAAAGAAGTGACATGGGAAGTACTAGAGGGAGATGTGGAAAAAGAAGCATTGAAAAAAATCATAGAAGATCAGCAAGAATCCCTAAACAAATGGAAGTCAAAAGGTCATAAGTTCTGATTTTTCTCTGACATTTTGGTTACTTAAACTTATTTGCTTGAGTAAATATTGTAATAGGTGTTCAAAGACAGTGGCAAGAGATTTAAAACATTTCTCAATTGTCCCTTCAGGTCGCAGATTTAAAGGAAAAGGAAAGGGAAATAAAGCTGCCCAGACTGGGTCCACTAAAGGAAAAGTACAGTTTCAGGGCAAGAAAACTAAGTTTGATAGTGATGATGAACGTGATGAAAATGGTGCATCTGGTAAGTTTTTCTAAGTCCTTTGGTACTTTCATGAGAAATTATTTGTGGGAGAGAACAGTGATGTGGTTTTCAATTGCTGTATGACATTCTTGGATTGTGATTTACCCCAGTTTATCATGCTGTTTTACAAGGATGTTTAAAAGGTAAGTGTAGAGAGCAGGTCTGTATTAAAGGAAAAGCCTTTTGTCATTGTTAATTATGCTCAATATTAAAAATAGAGTAATCCTTACAGTGAACTTAACAAAAAAATTAATTGTTATTGTATAGGACCAGTAAAAAGAGCAAGAGAAGAAACAGACAAAGAAGAACCTGCATCCAAACAGCAGAAAACAGAAAATGGTGCTGGAGACCAGTAGTTTTAGTAAACAAATTTTTTATTAAATTTAATTAGGTTTTCAACTGCTTTTGTCTTTAGAGGCTTTTAAAAAGAAAACCGGATTAGGTCCACGTCAATGTCCACCTGTAACAAAGGAAACTATTTGTTTAGCTTGTCTTTTTGTTATCCAAATGAGGATTTTTTTTTAATGTACAGTTCTGTTATTTCAGATTCAAAAGAAAGATTCTTGTACTAAATTGCCTTTGTAATATGAGAATGTATTAGTACAAACTAATAAAATGCATACTATAAAAAGAGCAAAAACTTAAGTTTTTTTTTTCTTTTTCTGCCCAAAGTATTTGAGAACAAATTTATTTTAAACCAGAGTATTGGCTGTTGATTATAGGATTCATGATCTGTCTCCCAGGCTGGCTTTCTGTATTTACTGGGCTACTTGATAACATTAGAAATAATTACTTATTGTAAAGTTCAAGAGACTTACTGATTTCTTTTTATGAAATTTATATGATGCTGGCAGGTCATATCTCAGCTCTATAAAAAAAACAAAAAAAGTCACCTAAGGATAAAAATTACATTTCCAAGCATTTACCACCCTTGACTTAAAAAAAAGTTCCCATGAATTAAAGCACTAAATGCTGGTCAATTGAAAATTTTAGACCTGTCACATTACCTTGGTATCCAAGGACTCCCTTGATATATCCCCAAGTTTAGCTATGGCAGATTGAATTTGGCATTTCTGCTATTTTGGTCATTTGTACCAAAATTTGAGGTTATGGGGAAGAGTTTAGAAGGATAAGAAATAGACAAAACAGTACTGTGTTTCACCATGTATAAGATGCACCTTAATTTTGGGGCCCGAAATTTGAAGGAAAAAAGTACTACATAAAGTTATCGAACTCAAGTTTTATCATAAAATTCATACAACTCCTCGTCCGTGTGAAAAAGCAGGAAATGCAAGTAAAATCTACAACCACTATCAGACACACCCAGTTTTTAGGCCCCAAATTTTTCGGCAAAGAGTGTGCTTTATACATGGGGAAATATGATATAGCCTATGAAAATTATAGTACCATCCTATTTTTAATTTCCTAATCAATAGCTAGCAATCTCATAACTAAATTTTGTCTGGATTTTAGTAATGATAGTAAGTAGCTAATCATTTTCCCACTAAGCTCTCAAATGGAAACCCAATTTTTTCATATTTCTTTCTAAAGAATAAGTTAAGTTATCCAAACTTACCGATCCATTTTAGAGGGGTGGCAATGGGTCTACCTATCCCTTCATATTTTGCAACAAATTCTATCTCTAGGTCACAGCTCTCAAATTTTAATGTGCAATCATTTTCAAATCAAATGTTGAGGTGCAAGTTATAATTCAGTAGGTCTGGGGGGAGCCTGAAATTCTGCAAGTCTAACAAGCTAGCAAGGGATGTCGCTGATGATGTAAGGACCACATGTGGAGTAGCAAGGCTCTGGTTTGGTATACTACTGGAACTGTTCTCAAGTGCTCCATGCTGCATATTCTAATACCTTACACTACATAAGGAATGACAATACTTTTACATATTACTAATCATTAAGAACCAAGTAATAGATCTAGTTGTATGGTTAACACCGTAGTGCTAATTCATAGATTATATGTAAACATTTCCCCTTATTGTACTATTATTTCAGGCTTTTCAAAATTATTTGGATTACAGTTAGCTTCTAGTTCTATGCTTTCCTCGTTTTGATGTTTGTATTATCCAATTTACTAATAAAAATGTATCAAGCATGATTTACTCAGTGTGGATGACTATATTGTATCCCCCACTTAAAAAAAAAAAGCTTCATGTTATTTGACTTCGGGGGCAATTAGGAAATTGAAATAGAAAGGTAATTCAGGCATAATCTGGTGGGATTTTTCATGAATGGATTTCAAACTGAGGTCTGACCAACATCAGGCCTAAGGTTTTCCACTGAGAAGCTAGATAGGATTCTCTTTGAGCCTGGAGTGACCAAATACTTGGGTACTACTGGAAATCTGAATAAAGTGCATACATAAATCGGGACAGCCGTAGGCAAACACTGATACTGTGCTTTTACTCCATTTGCTACCCATTACCATCCATGCCCGTTTTGCCACACTAAACATGACTTACAGTACCTTCTCAGCACCTTTATAAAAATTCTGGTTTCGCTTATGCATTTTGGCTTTTTTAATTAGTTGAGATTTATCTTATGAGAAGTTTAAAAATTGTCTTACCTGCAATGATGTCTATCTTGATTTTCCATTCTGCAGCTTTCTTTTGAATATGCTGAACATAATAACATGTTAATGTGAACTGATTTATAAATATTTTTAAATTGTTTTTTACTAATACTTGGCATTAAGTTTTTAAGCTTTTAAAATTTCTTTAGAATTTTTATTTTTTACAGAGACAGAGTCAGAGAGAGGGATAGATAGGGACAGACAGACAGGAACTGAAAGAGATGAGAAGCATCAATCATCAGTTTTTCGTTGCAACACCTTAGTTGTTCATTGATTGCTTTCTCGTATGTGCCTTGACTGCAGGCCTTCAGCAGACCAAGTAACCCCTTGCTCGAGCCAGCGACCTTGGGTCCAAGTGGTGAGCCTTGCTCAAACCAGATGAGCCCGCACTCAAGCTGGCAACCTCGGGGTCTCGAACCTGGGTACTCCACACATCCCAGTCCGATGATCTATCCACTGCACCACCGCCTGGTCAGGCTAAAATTTCTTTAGAATTTAGACCCTTAAATTTTATTAAACTGAATGGATAGATTTAGAAAATAAAAAAGGAAGCCATTTTAATATATTTAACCATTTGAGCCAAATTGCATAATTAAATCCAAGTCATAAAGCTATTTATTATTTCAGAAGTACATCAAAGTGCACAATGTACTCATGATTTCTGCAGAATTATTTCATCAATATATACAACTATCCTGGAAACCATTCAACAGAGGTCTGTGTACATGGGTGGCAGTACGGTATAGCAGTTAAGAATACGGTCTCTGAAGCCAGACAGCCTGAATCTGAACTACACTATGCTACTTACTAACCCTGAGTTACTCATTCTTTCTGTGTCTCAGTTTCCTCATCTGTTAAACGAGGATAATAATGGTATCTCATCAGATTGTTGTGGAATATGAAAAGTGCTCTGAACTGTCCTGGCACACAGTAAATACTGAATGTTAACTATTTATAGGTCTTACATTCTTGAACCACTTCATAAAGTTTTTTTTAATTTGTTACAAAAACTGCTTTATGAACCCCCCCCCCCCCCCCAAGTTAGAAGCAGGGAGGCAGTCAGACAGACTCCACTCTCGCATGCGCGGGATCGGGATCCACCTGGCATGCCCTCCAGGGAGCGATGCTCCCTTGCAGCCGGAGCCATTCTAGTGCCTTAGGTGGAGGCCATGGAGCTGTCCTCAGTGCCTGGGCCAACTTGGCTCCAATGGAGCCTTGGCTGCGGGAGGGGAACAGAGAGATAGGAAAAGGGGGAAAGGTGAAGAAGCAGATGGGTGCTTCTCCTGTGTGCCCTGACGGGAATTGAACCTGGGACTCCTGCACGCTGGGCTGACACTCCACCTCTGAGCCAACCAGCCAGGGCCTGCTTTTTGAACTTTTAAACATAATATATACAACACTTCAACATGAATAGAAATGGATAAAAAGTTTCCCATAATCCCCTAAGTAAACTATATGCATTATTTTCTAGAAATACTAGAAACTAAAGATACCAATATTTGGTATTACAAGCATTTTGTTCATGTGGCAGTCATTGTTCATACTTAAATGGCATCAAGCTAGTTGATAAAAAACTTTCCCTGAATTTTAGGTTCAAATATTGCCATTATAAACAATACTGACAATATGTTTATACTTGCAGTTTTTTCTTGAATTTAATAAATAATCCCAGTGTTGGGTATATTTTCCCATTTTGAGATCTAGAATTTCTGTATAAGAATATAGCCTTTAATGCAAATAATACTGGAACTTAGTGAACTCTTAGGATCTTTGATAAATTTGTAAGAAATAAAGTATGATGACATTTCTTTGCTAGCTGAGCCCTAAGGTTAAAGTTTTGGGATGTCACATTATACAGTGCAATGTGGTTGGTTCTCGCAGAGATGTCAAAAAATGAATGGGGTATGTTTAGGATAAACATCGAAAGAATGGTGCCTGGCTGACCTACTTTGCTTTAACTGAGCCAAGAACTAAATTCTCACAATGCCTAAATGAAGAAAGATATGGCACAGCTTATTAGCATATGCCAGGATACTTATATTTTACCTATTTCTAAAAATATAAAAAAAATTACTGTATACAATATGAATAGAGGGCCAAGCACTTTTAAAAGACAAGGGTATATAGTTTAGAGGTATAGGATATGTTTCAATGACAGTGGGGTATGCTTCAGTGACAATGTACTGATTATATAGAATTAAAACTATCACAATTACAAGCTTAACAAGGACTGTCTTAGTATTAGTTTATTCCTTATCATACTTCCTTTATATATGCATAAAGTACACCAGATTAATTTTATTTTAAAAGATTTTACTTACTGATTTTAGAGAGGAGAGAGAGAGAGAGGAAAGCAGGGGGAGGAGTGGGAAGCATCACTCATAGTTGCTTCTCATACATGACTTGACTGGGCAGGCCCAGGGTTTGAACCCATGACTTCCACGTTCCAGGTCAACACTTTATCTACTGCGCCACCACAGAACAGGCTATATACCAGGTTAATTTTATAAATTAGTTACTGTGCTAATGGAAATACATATGCACCATATATATAAAAATGTACTTAATAGATGCTTAAATTTCAATTTTTAAGCCTAACAAGGCAATGCAGATAATGCTGCCTCTTAGTGGTGGAACATTGCAATACCAAACAGCAAAGATGGGAATTCCTTGGTAATGTAGCTACAGGAATTCATTCAAATAATTATAGACTTTGCTGCTTAGTTGCATTTTTTACTAGCATATTTTACATGGTCTCCATGAACTGTATATGAGTAAGGTAAAATTTATGGATTTCAAGTTGTGCAGAAAAGAGTTCATAGCAGGCCTGACTATCCTTAGAAAGGCCTACATATAATAAGGTTGGCACTTGGCTGGAGTATGAGAACTTAAATTTTGGGAGTGTTCCATTCCCCATTCCTTAGTTGATAACACTCACTGTGCTTAAACTGTATGCTGAATACCTGTTTGCTATTGGGAGGCTGGAATCTGGGTGTCAGGCAGGAGGGTCTACCTGATCAGTCCCAATAAAAATCTTGGGCACGAAGTCTCTAATAAGCTTCCCTGATTTGACAGCATTTTACATGCCTGTCACAAAAATTCGCTGCTGGGAAAATTAAGTGCATTCTGTGTGACTTCACTAGAACTCTGGAAGCTTGCAATGGTTTCCCGGACTTTGATCTATGCACCTTTTCCCTTTGCTGATTTTGGCTCTGTACTCTTGAGCGGTAATAAGTCACAGCCATGAGTATGACTACATGCTGAGTCTTGTAAGACTTCCTTGAGAATCATCAAACCTGAGGATGGTTGGGGATCTCAACACAAGCCTTTAGATTCCAATAATTACTCGTGTTTGCTTTCACACATCAAATGGAGACTTATTTACTAGCAGAGTATGTTGTGTTCTGCTGCCTACCTACATGCACTACTACTTATTGTTAGCAATATGTATTTTTTAGCTATGTAATTTATATTTTTCAAGGAATATTACATTACCACATATCCAGAACTCTGTTTACAACTGGATTACAGTACACTGTATTTACACAAATACTTTTCCTACAAAACTATTTTAAAATCTCTTAATACATTTATGATTTAAAGTAATAATAGCTAGTAGCACTTATATATTCCAGACACTAAGTGCTTTGTAAGTATTATCTAATCTTTACAACAACCCTCAAAGTATAAGGTACTCTTAGTTCCTTATACTTCAAGAGTATATGTAAGTGCAGTAGAAGTGATGAAAATGATCTCTTAAGTTCCTTGGCCAAGATACAGATGAGAAGCAGCAGAGTTGGGATCTGAATCTAGGCAGTCTCACTCTATCATCTATGTTTTTAATCACTGTTATATTGACACCAAAAAAAAAAATGTACCACCCCATCCCCAATTTTCTATGATACATCTTATACACTCCCATGTGTTATATGCTGGCAAAAAGAAAAATGGGAGAAGTGGGGTATGAATTCAGGCTCAGTGTTGCTGGAAACCAGGCCTTACTGCCTTCTGTATGTCTACCAGGCCACACAGGGCCACTGGGACTACATGCATCAATTAGGATTTAGGCAAACAGGACATATTTTAACCCTAGTTATATCATACTTTTCTACTCCCGAATTATAGTCTCTTTCCTGGTAATAGTTCCTGCCTGCATAAATCTTTGACTAAAAAGAAAAAAAAAAGTTATATTGACTAGAAGAAAGCTAATCACATGCTAGCTAGTTAAAGGGAAAATTCAGTTTTTAAGTGGTAGATGTTAAAAAGGATCAGGAAAAATAAATACCCTGGTATTTAGATTTATCAGTAAATAAGTTTCATAGCAAATCCTCAAAACACTGTCATGAATTTAAAAACAAATGACAGAATATCTTGACAAACTTACTTCTCTAGTTGAGGATTTGTGTAAAGAATATACTGCTGTTCTTGCCATTTCCAAAGCAGTCTTCAGAAATGCCATATCTGTCCCTGTGAAGAGTAGAAAAAGCTCCAATTTACATTATATACCTATTATCAAAATAGACTAAATGGTAAAAGATTAAATGAATACCAGGTATTAATAAATACCAAAATAGCCACTTCAAATTCTTTCTACAAAAAGAGAGGGTACAAATAATTTAATAAAACATCTAAAGATCTTATAAAACCAGAATTATACTCCTATCTGAATAAGGAAGGATAAAGTAAAATTTTTAGTATATTCCAAAATAACAGCTTTCAGAGAGGGGGAAAAGGGGACAGAGCAGTAATCAGAATCAGGTGGGGTGGGTACACGTACAACTTTTAAAACTATGCATGTCTTTTTCTTACTGACTTCCTACCCTCCTTGCCCATAGCGTACACAACATAAAAAGCCAGTGAGTCACTGTTACTGATGGACACATGATGAAACTCTTGGGTGTATTAAGGCATTAAAAAGAAGTTCTAAAAATATAAAGTACTTAATAGGATTCATAATCATTCATAAGGATTAGGTAAATCATTCTTGAAACCAGATGGAGTATAAATAAATGAATAATTTTTTTTTTCATTTAGTACAAATCTGAAAACAAAGACTGAAAATTTCAATTCCCTAGCCATGCATTAAACTAATTGAAATTATAGTAACTATACTGGTAAGAGATTCGTTTATTTCATGAAGAGTGATAAAATCACTTAACCCAAATAATCAGTGAGCAAATGGTTTTTAAAACCAGTACACCTGATTCTTGTTACTGACCTTTATTATTTTTGGTCCCAAAGGGAGGATTCATAATTACTGTATCAAATGACTTGGACATTCTGTTAGATAATGAGCACACATCACATTGAACTAAGTCAACATTTGTTAACTCAAACTCTTCCACATTTCTATTAAATATTTCCAATGCATCTTCATCTATGTCAAATCCAACGCACAACCTATAAATACAAAACACACAAAAAGTGACTACTTACAGTTTCCAAGTCAAAACAATAATGCAATCAAAACCATATAAAACAATAATACAATCAAAACCATATACATTTCTCTTTTTAATTTTTAATTCATTGTGTTGACATGGTGTGCCAAACCATACAGGTTTCAAGTGTACAACTCAGTATAATACCATGTACACACCGCATCATGCCCCATATACACCTTTAACCCAACTGGCAAAGTAAGAGTGAGAGTTCCATTTCATCAGCATCACTTTCCCACCTGGCAGGGGTTGGAAACTCAGGTTGTAGACAAGGGAGGTTGCCTGCTGCTGTTACTGATTTGTTTTTTAGTTTGTTCTGCTCATTCAAAATATATTCATCAGATTCTTACTCCCATCATCTCATACTATAAAGTCCCAAAAGTATAATCAGTTGATCCTACTTATGCTTATTAAAGCCGCCCCATACCAAACAGTATATACTAGATCACCTACCCTGCTCCTAATATTGCAGTCCCAATGCTGAGTACTCCACAACCACATCCTAGATCTGCAACCACTTTATTTTCAATGTCATCATATGTGTTATGAATTGTATAGAGCATACATGCTAAAAGATTAAAAAATATTAGAAAATTAGTAAGCAAGTGGATGACCAAAATCCAATTTATACTAATGACTCTTTAAAACAATTTGTCTTTCATTATCTAGTCCTTCCCCAAATGGTATTCCAGGTAATTAAAAAACATAAGGCATAATAACTTGGTAATACAAGGCTCCACAAAAAACAAAACACATACCAGTGGTTCCCCAAAACTAGTCTCTGGTAAATGCCAAGAATGACAAAACTGAGGTAAAATGAGAAAAATAAGGTCAAAATGTTTTATTTTTCCTCAGCCTGTTCAAACATTGCCATGCACACGTTTCAGTTTTCTTTGATGTTGAAATATTTTTATGAAAGGATGGGAAGAGTAAATAGGTTTTAAAAATCTTTCCTTGTCAATAAACTTGGCAACCTTATATCAGTGTCCAAAATTACTTTGAAATTTTACTGATTTGTGAAATCTGTAATTCTGGGAACCACAGCATTAACATTAGAATGGCACAGAACTTATTTTGCAACAAATTTGTCACCAGAACACAGGTACCATAAACTTAAGGTAGAACGGGAAAGGAAAAGACCTACATCCACAATATAGCTTTTAGAGTCACATATTCAGACACATGTTTATGATCTACAGACATATATATTTATAATCTTCTAAGACCTAACAAGAGAACTACTGAGGAGTAGAGCAGAAGCTGCTAAGATAGGAAAGGGATATTTCAAAAACACAAAGGCCTTGGATATAATGAAGTTTACACATGAGTAAGATCACTGATACCTGCCTACGGATATCTGACCCTGCAAGAATTATTGGCCATCATTGATGCCCCAGGATCCAGAGGTTTTATCAAAAACACCAATACAGGACATCTCAGGCTGACTGCACTGTCCTGATTATTTCTCCAGGTGTCAGTGACTTTGAGACTGGTAAAGAATAAACACATTCATTTTCATGTTACACACTCAGTGTGAAACTGTTGTGTGTGTGTGTTTTTTTAACTGGATTCCACTTAGATACCCTGTAATCAGATGATATTAAAGAAAGCATTATCTAAATTGAGTAAACTGGTCTTAACCCAGACACAGTTTTGTGCCAATTTTTGGTTGGAAATTATTACAATATGTTGGAGTTGAGTACAGGTATGCATGTAATTCCCTTGATTTTCATTGGCAGCTTAGAAACAGAACTATGTTGCCCTGGCTGGATAACACGGTTGTTTGGAGCATCGTCCAGACTCGATTCCTGGTCAGGGCACATACAGGAATAGATTGATGTTCCTTTCTCTCTAAACTCGATAAAATAAACCTTCAAACAAACAAACAAACAAACAAAAACCCAAACAGAACTATGTTGGAGGTAGACTAGTTTCCTTCTTGCAGATGTAGCCAACAAATTATCTTTCCTAAAACTCCCCAGTGACTTTAGTAATGCGTTTATTAAATATGAATTTTTTTCCTGTATTACTAGTATCAGTCTCTTATCAAGCAATACTGATTATCAGATCATTTTTAAAAACTGAAATGTATTCTCATATTATATAGTACCTATTTTGGATTTGTTAAACTCAGTCCTTCAGCCAGCAACTCTATAATTCATTTCTAGTGCAGAATATAGCATAGAAATCTCTGTGCTGACAATTCGTTGCAATAGGAAATTGATTCGTACTTAGCAAACATTTACTGAGCTCCTAATTAGTACCAGAAACTATTCAGGCACTGGGAATTGTGTGAACAAAACCAAAAAATTCTTTGCCCTTAAGGAGTTTATAGTGTAACGAGAGAAACACATTAAAAAGATGTCTGACAGCATTAAGGGGTATGCAAAACCCAAACAGCAAACTGACAATGTGCGTCTGTGTGGAGGGTGTCTAGCTGCTGCGGTGTCAAGGAAGTCCTCTGTAACGTGATATGTAATCTTTCAGCAGATTTCCTCTAGATGCTCTTTGTATCCAGACAACTGTTCTCATTTCATTAGGGAGTGGGGCTAACCAACCTGCGAAGCAAAGCCGAGGTCACCAGCAGCCCTACCTGCAATGTGCGGCCTGGTGGGATACTGTTCTAGAAGTAGCTTGGGCTTTTCGAATCCATCAACTTGTTGCAGGCGACTCTCTAGTTCTTTAAGCCTTAATTTCTTCATTTTTAAAAAAGGGTGGGCTCTCAGGGTTTAACGGAACTGGATCTGCAGAGAAATCTGTTTAATCTGAATTTCCCCTGCGCCCAAACCCCCACCCATTTTTCTGCGCCGCCAGTCAAGGGGCCGGGCAGTGGATGAAGGACACCAAGGACACACCGCCTGTTTCCAGGTATCTCGCGCGGACCTCGAGATTCTCGGAGATCAGCGCAGGATGCAGCCTGGACTTCACGCACCGGACGGGGGTATTTCAAGAGGCTTCTCGCGCCGCGGCCCGGGGCCGGAAGCGCCGCTATGCACGCGCGTCCTCGTCGGCTCCCAGTAGTCCTCCCAGTAGTCCTCGCCCGGCTGCAACCGCGGCCCAGCTCAGTGGTTCCGCTGGCGACTGAAGCTCGTCATCCACCTGCACACCGGCCGGTCCGCACCGCCAGTAGAGCCCGGGCTTCTCGTAGCCCCCCGGCTGGACCCAGCCGCCTGTTACAGAGCCGTTACTCTCCAGCTTTTTCTTTTTCTTTTTTGTATTTTTCCGAAGCTGGAAACGGGGAGAGACAGTCAGACAGACTCCCGCATGCGCCCGACCGGGATCCACCCGGCACGCCCACTAGGGGGGCGATGCTCTGCCCCTCGGGGGGGGGGTCGCTCTGTTGCGACCAGAGCCACTCTAGCGCCTGGGGCAGAGGCCAAGGAGCCATCCCCAGCGCCCGGGCCATCTTTGCTCCAATGGAGCCTCGGCTGCGGGAGGGGAAGAGAGAGAGAGAGGCAGGAGAGGGCGAGGGGTGGAGAAGCAGATGGGCGCTTCTCCTGTGTGCCCTGGCCCGGAATCGAACCCGGGACTTCTGCACGCCAGGCCGACGCTCTACCACTAAGCCAACCGGCCAGGGCCTCCAACTTTTTCTTGACAACCAGCTGGCCCTTGAAGCATAGTAAAACAAAGAGGGTGAAAATTACGGTCACTTTGTTTTAATGCCCACCCAGTGTGGCCCTTTCTGCCTATCTCCCAACTCCCCTCTCAGGAAGTAGCAATCTCCTCTCCTTTGCCTCCTAGGCCATCAGCATGTCCTATTTTATTATAACTTTGTTTCCCTCTTTTTAGTTACTTGGGTCACTTACCTCAATTCACACAGGGTGGTGATGTCAGAGAAGCCCAAAGAAAAGAGTTTTAATGAAGGAGTAGATAGTGGTGTTAAATGCTGGAAGTCCGGCTTTCATTGAGTAGGAAGAGAAACAAAGTTGCAGTGCATTTTGAACTGAAGGAAGGTTTAGGAAGTAGAAAAAGGAAAAGTGAACGATTCTTAAGAAATGTGGCTACCGGAAGAGGAGTGAGAATGGTTGATGTACTTGTAAGGTTGGGGAAGCTTTTTTTTTTTTTTAAGGTCAGGAGCTGGTGTGAGGGTAACTAGATTTGGACAGGTTTAAAACTAATAAAGCCCTCGCCACTTCACTCAGTGGTAGAGCGTCGGCCTGGCGTGCAGGAGTCTCAGTTCGATTCCCAGCCAGGTCACACAGGAGAAGTGCCCATCTGCTTCTCCACCCCTCCCCCTCTCCTTCCTCTCTGTCTCTCTGTTTCCCTCCCGCAGCCAAGGCTCCATTGGAGCAAAGTTGGCCCGGGTGCTGAGGATGGCTCTGTGGCCTCTGCCTCAGGCGCTAGAATGACTCTGGTTGCAACAGAGCGATGCCCCAGATGGGCATAGCATCACCCCCTGGTGAGCGTGCCGGGTGGATCCCGGTCGGGCACATGCGGGATCCTGTCTGACTGCCTCCTCATTTCTAGCTTCAGAAAAATAAAAAAATAAATAAATAAAAAAAAAAGGAATGGCAGGGGTTCAGAATACAAGAAAGAGGATGGAATTAGGATCCTGAAAAGTAGGATCCGTGCTTAAGTGAAAAGATTACCTTTAATCTGCGAAATAGATCCTTCTTTTCATTATTAAAGGAAGAAAAAGAGGAGTAGATGAATGAGGATTAAGTAAAGGAAGTGGTGTCTGAGGCTGCTGTTTCTTACGAAAAGTAGAATTCAAATTTAGCTGTTGTGAGGATTAAATATGTTAAGTTCTTGTACCTAGCGCTAGTACATAAAGTACGTTGTCATATAACAAATTCACAATAAATATTAGTTGGTGGTGGTAGTATCTGGTGAGAGGGAGGTGGTTAGAGTAAAGAGTTTGAACCAAATGGAAACTAGCCAGATATAGGGAAGGAAAAGTGATTTTTGGTAGAAGACATTTTTTTTCTATTAAAAAATGATTTAAATTTTATAATTGTGGGTTCATATGCAATCAGAGGGACAAATACATAATGACAGGGAATGATTTGACTTTGGGTGAGGGGCATACAATGTAATCAACAGTTCAAATGCTATAGAGATGTTCACCTGAAACCTATGTACTCTTCGGTGTGTTCCCATTAAATCTGGTTTCTAAATTATAAAAAGAAATTAATATGCAATCATACAAAATAGCACATAGAAATTCTGTGTATTTTTTACTCAGTTTTTCTCAATAACTAAGGTGACTAATTGTCCTCCTTTAGGAAGGGATAGTCCTTCTTTTGTAAATTCCGTTCTCCCTCGAAAAGTGTCTTCCTACATGTCCTCCTTTTTGGTATTGGAAGACTAATGTGTAAATGTTCGTATTCGATTGATGTAGAGTCGATCCATTGCATGTGATGTGACGTATTTGTATCTAAATGAGTACTTTTATTATTTAGATACAGCCATTATTAAAAATTAATAGTCATGTTAGCATAATTACAATATAAAATATTACAAATGTTTTTATTATGCATTTATCATATTATAGTGTATTCTTTTTTAACTCTTTTTAAAATTTAATTTAATTTTATTTTTTTACAGAGACAGAGAGAGAGAGTCAGAGTGAGGGATAGACAGGGACAGAGAGACAGGAATGGAGAGATGAGAAGCGTCAATCATTAGTTTTTCGTTGCGCATTGCGACATCTTAGTTGTTCATTGATTGCTTTCTCATATGTGCCTTGACCATGGGCCTTCAGCGGACTGAGTAACCCCTTGCTTGAGCCAGCTTGGGTCCAAGCTGGTGAATTTTTGCTCAAACCAGATGAGCCCACGCTCAAGCTGGCGACCTCGGGGTCTCGAACCTGGGTCTTCCACATCCCAGTCTGACGCTCTATCCACTGCTCCACCACCTGGTCAGGCTATAGTGTATTACTGTTGCAATGAATAAAATGTTTCTTTTATTTATGATATTGTTTTCTTCAATTTATTTTTGTCTTCCTTTTCATTGTAAAAAAGTTGGTCACCTTACAATAATAACACGTCACAAAACTATAGTACAGTATCACAACCAGAATATTGACAGATACAGTCAAGATATAGCATTTTCACCACCACAAAAATCCTTCATGTTGCCTCATTTTAGCTTCCTATAAGCAATGTATGAAGGGTTCCAAGTTCTCTATCTCATCAACACTTGCTTTTTTCCATTTTTTTAGATTATAGTCATCATAGCAGTTATGAAGTAGCAATTTATTGTGGTTTTGATTTACAATTCCCTGATGTAAACATCTAGTGATGTTGACCATATTTTTATATGCTTCTTGACCATTTATATGGTTTATTTGGATCAATAATCCAAATCGTTTAATGTTTTAAAATTGTGTTATTCATGTTTCTGTTGTTGAGCTGTAGGAGTTCTTTGTATATTCTGCATACAAGATCCTTATTAGCGCCCTGGCCGGTTGGCTCAGCGGTAGAGCGTCGGCCTAGCGTGCGGAGGACCCGGGTTCGATTCCCGGCCAGGGCACACAGGAGAAGCGCCCATTTGCTTCTCCATCCCTCCGCCGCGCTTTCCTCTCTGTCTCTCTCTTCCCCTCCCGCAGCCAAGGCTCCATTGGAGCAAAGATGGCCCGGCGCTGGGGATGGCTCCTTGGCCTCTGCCCCAGGCGCTAGAGTGGCTCTGGTCGCAACATGGCGACGCCCAGGATGGGCAGAGCATCGCCCCCTGGTGGGCAGAGTGTCGCCCCATGGTGGGCGTGCCGGGTGGATCCCGGTCGGGCGCATGCGGGAGTCTGTCTGACTGTCTCTCCCTGTTTCCAGCTTCAGAATAAATGAAAAAAAAAAAAAAAAAAAAAAAAAAGAAAGATCCTTATTAGCTATATGATTTGCAAGTATTTTCTCCCATTTTGTGGGTTGTCTTTTTACTTTCTTGGTAATGTCCCTTAACATGTAAAAGTTTTTCATTTTTGATGTCCCAATCTATTTTTTAGGTGTTATATCTAAGAACCTGTTGCCTATACAAGATCTTGAAAATTTGCATCTATGTGTCCTTCTAAGAGTTATACAGTTCCAGCTCTTATAGTTAGGGCTTTCATTGATCAAGTAAATTTTTGTATGTGATATTAGGAAGAAGTACAAATTTATTCTTTTGCATGTGGATATCCAGTTGTCTCAGCATTATTGAAATGACTGTACTTTCTCTCATGAATGGTCTTGGTATCCTTGTAGAAATCAATTGAACATAGATGTATGAGTTTATTTCTGGACTCTAAATTTTATTTCATGACCTAATATGTCTCCTCTTATGCCAGTGTCACACTGTCTTGGTTATTATAACGTTGTATTGAGTTTTGAAATGGGAAGTATGAGTCTTTCAGCTTAGTTCTTCCTTTTTAAGCTTGTTCCAATTCTCAGGGTCACTTGCATTTTTATATGAACTTTAAGATCAACGTGTTTCTGCAAACTAAGCAAATGAAATTTTCATAGGGGTTGCAATGAATCTGTAGATAAATTTGGGAGTATTCAATATATGAACTTAGGATACCTTTTAATTTATTTAGATTTTCTTTATTTTCAACAATGTTTTATAGTTTTTAGTGTTCAAGTTGTACATTTATTAAGTACTTTATTCTTTTTGATGCTGTTGTAAACTGATTTGTTTTCTTAATTTTATTTTTGGGTTGTTCATTCTAGTGTTCATTTCATTTTTGTTATAGATCTTGTATCCTGTAACTTTTCTGAACTTATTAGCTCTAGTTGTGTGTGTATTTATTTCTTAGTATTTTCTATATATAATACCATATAATCTGCAAATAGAAATGCTTTACTTATTTCTTTCCATTCTGGATGTCTTTTTTTTCCCCCTTGTCTAGTTGCTCTGGGTTGAACCTCTACTACAATGTTGAATAATGGTAGTGAAAATAGACATCCTTGTCTTATTCTGATCTTGGAGGGAAAATGTTCTCTCTGTCATTGTTAATCATAGTGTTTTTCATAGGTACCCTATTAATAGATTGAGGAATTTTCTTCAAAAGCAATAATTTTAATGCACCATTCTTCAAAGTTGATTTTTTTTTTAACTCCTGAAATATTGAGGCAGGAGCAAGGAAAGCCTGACAGTTGAATAGATCCAGATAGTAGTTTTGACAAAGGAGTACAAGAGAAGCACGAGAGATAACATTATGGGTAGTATTGGAGAGAGAATGGTTGTAGTCCCTGACTAGGTAGTGGTACAGTGGATAGAGTGTCAGCCTGAGACACTGAGGACCCAGGTTCAAAACTGCTGTGGACTAGCGCAGCTCCTAATAACGGTGCGGAATTAAGGTAACATATTCATTAAGAAAAAAGGATGGGACCGGGAGGGCTCTTCAAATGCTGATGGCAATATCCAAGTGCCCCATAGCCCCAGTTTGCTTTATTATATAGCCATATGCAAGTCAAGGAAGTCCTTGATACAAAGTTACATGTCCAAGGCTAAAACAGGAATCCCCCTATCATGCATAAGTGAAATCAACCAACATCTGAACAAACAAAGAGTAAGAGGAAGGGCATGTAAATTGCTTCCAGTAACCTAAGGAAGCAAGTGAAGTGGGTGCAAATACTCAGCATCATAGCCAATGTGGAGGTGGTGGGGGGAGAACTTAGCCTTTTGCTAAGACTCGAATCCACAAAGGCTTTTTGCCACTTAGAGTCCACAACAAAAATCCAGAGGTGGCTGGCTTGAGTGTGGGATCACCGGCTTGAACGTGGGATTATAGCCAGGACTCCTTGGTTGCTGGCTTGAAGTCCCAGGTCACTGGCTTGAGCAAGGGGTCACTG
This sequence comes from Saccopteryx leptura, assembly GCF_036850995.1. NCBI lineage: Eukaryota > Metazoa > Chordata > Mammalia > Chiroptera > Emballonuridae > Saccopteryx > Saccopteryx leptura. The sequence continues at coordinate 55,906,930 of NC_089509.1, forward strand.
GCTGGGTCAAAGCCCCCCATCAAAGCACATATAAGAAAGCTGTCAATGAATAATTAAGGTGCCACAACTATGAGTTGATGCTTCTCATCTCTCTCCCTTCCTATCTCTCTCTCTCTCTCTCTCTCTCTCTCTCTCTCTCTCTCTCTCTCACACACACACACACACACACACACACACACACACACACACACACAATGTAGTGCTAGATGGAGAAAGAACTGAAAATGAAGAGATTGAACCTGACTGGTGGTGGCTCAGTGGATACAGTGTTGACTTGGGATGCTGTGGTCCCCGGTTCAAAACCTTTGCTTGAGTGCAGGATTATTGACACGATTCCAGGTTGCTGACTTGAGCCCAAAGGTCTCTGGAAGTTCGCTGGCTTGAGCAAGGGGTCACTGCCTCTGGTTGAGCCCTACAGTTAAGGTACATACGAGGAGCAATCAATGAACAACTAAAATGAAACAACTACAAGTTGGTGCTTCTCTCTATCCTTCCCCTTTCTCAAAAAATATTGAAAAGGGTGAAATTGAGAGGAACAACAGTAGAAGGATGAGAACTTGATGATGTTAATAATAGGTTTAATGGAAGAAAGGGAGGGAGAGATCTAGAACATTAGAAGTTGCATTTATTTCAAATAATGGACTATTGAGGTTTAAGTTTTGTATAAAGTACATGTTGGGTGTAGGTAGGAGCAGCGATTGATGGCAAACAGCACAAAGGATCTTTTTAAAGGTGATGGAAATGTTCTAAAATGATTTTGGTGATGTTTGCACATCTCTTTACTTAAAATCCTTTGTATGCTTAAAAATGGTCATCACTAAAATGTTTTAAAGTGGGTAAAAAATGCATTAGAATATGGGTCAGTTCTAAGAGATGGCAAGGCTGAGGGTGAGGCCACGAGAATGGCGGAAGTGAAGCAGAGGGAGGAGAAGATCAATGTCTGATCACATGGACGCTGAAATCTCCAGAATAGTGGTAAGGACTCAAGATGTGGAAGATTGTCAACTCTTTAAAAAAATGTAGAGGCAAGATTGAATTGTATAGCACATTGATAAAGGGAGTTAAAGAGTGATTTCAATACATACCACAAGACTCTTTGCAAGTACTTAACCCACATTACTGGGACACCACTTGCTTAAACTTCAATTGATGGATTAGTAAAATTTGCTATTAGTTCCATGTAATAGACACTGTTCTAATAGTAAGTGGGAGCTATGTAAAATGTGCAATCCTTTCCAGTAGATAGTTAACAATTTACGTGGGGAAACCAAAGACAAATATTGTAAAAGTTTAGTAAAAACCACTAGCATCGATTAGCATGGCTAAAATAAAATAGGGGGAAAATGAAGACACTCACAATACCAAGTGCTGGAGAGAATGTGGAGCACATGGATTTCTGACACATTGCTTATGGGAATACAGAATGACACAGCCTCCTTGGAAAATAGTTTGGCAGTTTCTTATAAAGTTAAAGATATACTTGCATATGACTCAGCAATCTCACTTATAGGTATTTACCCAAGATAAATGAAGACATATATCCACATAGAAACTTATATATAGATATTTATACTTGATCTTAGCCAAAAGGCTGATAAGTGATTATATATAGATATTTGTAATAGTTTTATTTAATGTCAGAAAAACTGTAAACAACCCAAATGTTCACCAATTGGTAAATAGATAAATTGTGGTACATCTGTACATACCATTGAATACTACTTAGCAATGAAAAAAAAAAGAACTATTGATAAATGCAACAAGCTAGATGAATATCAAAAGCATTAGGTTAGGTAAAAGAAGCCAAACTTAAAAAGTGACATATAGTATAATTTCATGTATATGACACTGTGAAAAAACAAAACTACAAGAAGCAAAAAATCAGTGGATACTAAAAACTGGGTTGGGGAAGGGATCGACTATAAAGGGTTATGAAGAAATTCTTTGGCATGATGGACTGTGGTGATTACATGGCTATGAATTTTCCAAAATTCATAGAATGTACCGAAAAAGGGTAAATTTTAATGCATGTAAATTATACCTAAATATATTGGATTTTACAAAAAAGTTGAATAACAATAATGAGCCGGTCGGTCATTTATATATTAATCTCACTGTTTTCAAAATTTTGGTGTCAGGATAGTTTTATACTCTTTAAAATTAAGAAAGGCCTCAAAATTTTTTTGTTTATGTGGGTTATATCTACTAATATATTTATATTACTGGAAATTAACACTAAGAAAAAATTTAAAATTCTGCCATTAATTCACTTAAAGCAATAATTCCATTACATGTTAACATAAGTAACATATTTTATATGAGAAACAACTTTTCCATATCAGAAATTAGTGGAAAGAGTAGCATTGTATTATATTCTTTAATTCAATTTTTAAAAATTTATTTATTGATATTTTTAGAGAGAGAGGAAAAGAGAGAGAAATAGAGACCAAAACATCTATCTGTTTCTGTATGTATGACTAGGGACTGAACCCACAACTTGTGCCTATCAGGATGACACTCTAGCTATCTGTCCAGTGTCTGTTACATTTTTGTAAATATATTTAAAGTCTAGCTTAATAGAAGAAAGTTGGAATCTCATCTGCTTTTGCATTTACTTTGTTGTGATATCGTGTTTCGGTGAAGTATTTGAAGAAAATCCATCCTGATACAAATATTTACAGCAGTTGGAGAAGCAATGGGTATTTTTACTGCCTATTCAGATGATTGTGGATAGTCTGTTATGACAGCACAGTTTAAACAAGTAATTTCTTGAAGTTTAGTTGCAATGTAGAATCTTATCAATGAACTTTTAATACTGTTAAATTACAATCCATGAACCTATCTTGGACTTTGAATAAAAATTTTTACTCACACAAGATTTTTTGCCTGACCAGGCGGTGGTGCAGTGGATAGAGCATCAGACTGGGATGTGGAGGACCCAGGTTCAAGACCCCGAGGTCTCTAGCTTGAGTGTGGGCTCATCTGCTTTGAGGAAGGCTCACCAGCTTGAGCCCAAGGTCGCTGGCTCAAGCAAGGGGTCACTTGGTCTGTAGTAAACCCCCCACCCCATCAAGGCACATATGAGAAATCAATCAATGAACAACTAAGGAGCCTCAACGAAGAACTGATGTTTCTCATCGCTCTCCTTTCCTGTCTGTCTGTCCCTATCTGTCCCTCTCTCTGACTCTCTCTGTCTCTGCCACAAAAAAGATTTTTTAACATGCATCAATAACTTAGAAAATAATGGTTTACTGAGTAATCCAAGTCTCTTGACATATTTTATTATACATTATCAGAAAATCATATTGTTAATATCACTTCTCACCTCCCCAGAAAAATCTTTACCAACTGGAAAGATTGTCAAGCTCATTGTGGCAGATACAAATTTTCCAAAATACTACACTTTGCTTAAAACCTTAAATTTATTTTATTGGCAAAAAATACGCCCTGGCCGGTTGGCTCAGCGGTAGAGCGTCGGCCTAGCGTGTGGAGGACCCGGGTTCGATTCCCGGCCAGGGCACATAGGAGAAGCGCCCATTTGCTTCTCCACCCCTCCGCCGCACCTTCCTCTCTGTCTCTCTCTTCCCCTCCCGCAGCCAAGGCTCCATTGGAGCAAAGATGGCCCGGGCGCTGGGGATGGCTCTGTAGCCTCTGCCCCAGGCGCTAGAGTGACTCTGGTCGCAACATGGCGATGCCCAGGATGGTCGCAACATGGCGACGCCCCCTGGTGGGCAGAGCATCGCCCCCTGGTGGGTGTGCCAGGTGGATCCCTGTCGGGCGCATGCGGGAGTCTGTCTGACTGTCTCTCCCTGTTTCCAGCTTCAGAAAAAATGCAAAAAAATAAAATAAAATAAAATAAAATACTGCCAGGCGTTAGCCATGAAATGACAGGTTTAGTTCATCCATTTATCAGAAAAGGGCTGCCAAATACCAAGTCTGAATAACTGTAATTTGCCTGTCAGTCATAATTTCAAGTAAAATTGTGCGATTAATATCCAGAATATGTAAAGAATGAATAAAACTAAATAACAAAAAGACAAGACAATTCAAAAATGGGAAATGACACAAGCACATGAAAGGATGCTCAGCATTATTAGTCATCAGAGAAATAGAAATGAAAACCACAGAAAGCTCACACAGTTCAGGTGGCTGTTAACAATAAAATGGAAAATAACAAATGTTCACAAGGAATAGAGAAGCTGGATCCCTTGTGCATTGCTGGTGGGAATGTAAAATGGTGCAGCCTCTGTGGAAAACAATTTGGTGTTTTCTCATAAAGTTGAACATAGTGGTATCTTGTGATCCAGTAATCCCACTTCTAGATATACAATAGGCAAAAATAGGTTTATAGGTATGAGTACACAAAACAGTTTATTCTTGTATTATTTTTTATTAATTATTTTCCATACAGACTATTATAAACCTACTTTTGTTCCACCCTGTATACCCCAAATAATTGACAGCAAGCACTGAAACAAATGCTTATTTACCAATGTTCATTTTAGCATTATTGAAACTAGACAAAAGATGGTAACAATTCAAGTGTTCATAAGTAGCTGAATGGATAACAAAACATTCATCTGTAGATGAATGTGGTGTATACATACAGTGGAATACTATTCAGACATAAAAAGGAATGAAATTGGGAAGCATGCTACTACACGGATGAACCTTGAAAACATTAACCTAAATGGAAAAAGCTAGACACAAATGACAGCTATCGTATAATTTCACTTCTATGAAATATCCAGAATAGGCAAATTTATGGAGATAGGAAGTAGAGGCACTGGGGTCCATGGGGAAAGGGAATGGTGAGTTATTGTTTAATAGATATGGATAATGATAAAGTTCTGGAAATGGATGGTGGTGATAGGTGCACAATATTATAAATGTACTTAATACCACTGAGTTGTGTACTTAAAATGATTAAAATAGTAAATGTTATGTACATTTTGCCACAATTATTAAAAAGCTGCTAGTTTAGCTTACAACATCACATATGTGCCTTTTCCTAGAGACCACCAGGAGACTTCGGTATGAAATAGAGGTGCTTTATGTGTAATTACTAAGTCATTGAAAATTTTAAGATGTATCTTCATGGATCAAAATGTAATAAAAGTAATATATTTTGCTGTTTATTGAAGCAATTTTAAAGGGAAAATTGGCCTGGTTTTTTTTGCAAGTATTTAATCGGAAGAAATACAATTTCAACTAGATAGTTTAGTGCTACTGTATTGCCTTGATTCATATGACCTTACAAGCAGTTTTATCCATCCTTGCTTTTGCAATATCAGTGTAAATGTCAATGCAGTTGTTCTGGGATAAGTCATGAGATTCAAGAAAGTTATTCAATGCTTTGAATGTTTCAACATGTAATATGTTGATTGCAAAACTTGCACATAAATGTCATGTTTGATGATTATTTGGTACTAAATCTGGACAAATACAAGGAAAACACTAAGCATCCCCATTATGCTCCCTTCTAATCACTTTCTAATCACTATCTTGACTTTTAAAAATGTTATTGATTGAGCCCCGGCCGGTTGGCTCAGCGGTAGAGCGTCGGCCTGGCGTGCGGGGGACCCGGGTTCGATTCCCGGCCGGGGCACATAGGAGAAGCGCCCCCCCCCCCACTCCTTCCTCTCTGTCTCTCTGTTCCCCTCCCGCAGCCAAGGCTCCTTTGGAGCAAAGATGGCCCGGGCGCTGGGGATGGCTCCTTGGCCTCTGCCCCAGGCGCTAGAGTGGCTCTGGTCGCGGCAGAGCGACCCCCCCCCCTGGGGGTCGTGCATCGCCCCCTGGTGGGCAGAGCGTCGCCCCTGGTGGGCGTGCCGGGTGGATCCCGGTCGGGCGCATGCGGGAGTCTGTCTGACTGTCTCTCCCCGTTTCCAGCTTCAGAAAAGAAAAAGAAAAAAAATTTTTTTATTGATTGATTTTAGAGAGAGAGAGAGGAAGATAGAGAAAGACAGAAACATTGATTTGTTCCTGTAGGTGCCAACAACCTTTGTGCATCAAGATGATGCTCTAACCAATGGAGGTATCCGGCCAGGGCACTATCTTGACTTTTAACACAATAGATTAATTTTGTCAAATTTTTTTTTTTACTTTATATAAGTAGAATCATTCTCACTATGTAAGATTTCTTTTGCTCAACATTATGTTTGTAAGATTCATTCAGGTTTTGCTCATTTTCATTATGGTATAGTAATACATTATAAGAATATATTATATATATGTATAACACCATTTTATATTTTAAACATTTTAAGGGTACAATTCAAGAGCAATAGTTATATTCATAATGTGTTGTTCAACCATCACCACTTAACTCAGTTTGTCAGTCTTTTCTTTTGTTTTCACACTCTCATATCAGAAGTAATAATAATTGTGAAGTAGGTTACAATTTATAATATGCTTGCATCAGTCTGTAAACTCCATGTCAGGAGCACTGTATGTGAATGGTACCCCCTGGACGTGGGTCATGCCAGGCCATGCCATGGACCGTGTGTTTTGTTCACAACAACTAGTCGGGGCTCCACAAATATTTGTTGAATTAATTTGTTGCATGAATAAGGCAGTGGGTAAAAATCTTCTAGTCTTTAGTAGGGATTCAGAGAGGGAAGCTTTCCTTGGTTTAAAAAAAAATGGAGGAAAAGAAAATTAGAACAACTTGTTATTGTATTAAATGATAATAAAGAAGACCCCAGAGGGTTGCTTAACATTTATAATCTTGGAAAAGCTGTTACTGTAGAGGAGCTAAAATAGGTCAAACGGTTAATGCAATGTCATGCTTTTCTCCTCCAAAATATTTCTAAAGCACAAGTTGAGAAAATTACTAAAAATGTCTTTGCTTCAATATTAAACTAATGAAAGTCTGGCAGTAAGTATACTTGCAAGGTAACTACAAGGTAGGAAGGAAGGAAGGAGAGAGAGGATAAGGGAGAAAGGTGTATTAAGAACAATGAATGACTTTTCTTTGGAGGTTTCTACTTCTTTGGGGGTTTCAAAGGCTATGAAATGAAGGGTATCACTGCTACTTGTAAAGTGGGGATAATGAGAAGTACCTTTTAGGGTTGTTTTGAATCTTAAATGTGATCACTTGGAAGAATTCCTTGTACATAGTAGCCATAATATTTCTTACTATGTGAATTTCAACATTAGCCATTAGAATTGGTGAATCTGCTGTGCACATAGAGACTGTCTGGTGTGTATTTGGAGGCCAGGTAGAAATGGAGAGGTTAATGTTGTAGGCATCGTGCATGTTTATGTTTCTAGTAGGTATGGTCTCCTCTACCTTCTGATAATAAGGGTGGCATGGGCCACAAGTTGGGTCAGAGTTGTTCTCCAGGGTTTTAAGTGGGTCTGGCAAAGAAGTGACCTTTTTCTCTGTTGTGAAGTTGTGAAGAGTGGCCTAGAGTTGCAGGTTGAGGGAGGCCCATGCACAAAGACAATAGAGTGGAAGCTCATTGGAAGCAAAGATGAGTATACATCCAGGTTCATTTCCCCCTTCCCTCTATTGTTTATACGATCTAATATGGTCCTCTTTTTGGCTTAAGCTAGTTCAAGTCAGGTTTTTATCTCTTGCAACCAAGAACGTCTTGAAAAATACAAAAACAATTTTGAAGTATGTTCATTAATATTTGAATTTTTTGTTCAAGTATCTAATTTTAGAAGCAATGATATTTTTTATTTTTAAAAGTTTTTTTATTTTATTTATTTATTTATTTATTTATTTATTTATTTTTTACAGAGACAGAGAGTGAGTCAGAGAGTGAGATAGACAGGGACAGACAGACAGGAACGGAGAAAGATGAGAAGCATCAATCATTAGTTTTTCATTGCGCGTTGCAACACCTTAGTTGTTCATTGATTGCTTTCTCATACATGCCTTGACCGCGGGCCTTCAGCAGACCGAGTAACCCCTTGCTGGAGCCAGCGACCTTAGGTTCAAGCTGGTGAGCTTTTGCTCAAACCAGATGAGCCGGTGCTCAAGCTGGCGACTTCGGGGTCTCGAACCTGGGTCCTCTGCATCCTAGTCCGACGCTCTCTCCACTGCGCCACTGCCTGGTCAGGCTAAAAGTATTTTTATTCATTTTTAGAGAGAGAGAGAAAGAGAGGGGAGGGAGGAGCAGGAAGCATCAATTCCCATATGTGCCTTGACCAGGCAAGCCCAGGGTTTCGACTGGCGACCTCAGCGTTCCAGATTGACACTTTATTCACTGTGCCACCACAGGTCAGGCGCAATGATGTTATTATATATATCACTTATTTACAGTTTTTAACTTATCTGTGTGTTTTTTTTTGTTTTTTATTTTTTGTATTTTTCTGAAGCTGGAAATGGGAGGCAGTCAGACAGACTCCCGCATGCACCCGACCGGGATCCACCCGGCCCGCCCACTGGGGGGTGATGCTCTGCCCATCTGGGGCACCCCTCTGCTGCAACCAGAGCCATTCTAGCGCCTGAGGCAGAGGCCACAGAGCCATCCTCAGTGCCTGGGCCAACTTTGCTCCAATGGAGCCTTGGCTGCAGGAGGGGAAGAGAGAGACAGAGAGGAAGGAGAGGGGGAGGGGTGGAGAAGCAGATGGGTGCTTCTCCTGTGTGCCCTGGCTGGGAATCGAACCCAGGACTCCTGCACGCCAGGCTGACGCTCTACTACTGAGCCCAACCGGCCCGGGCCTGTGTGGTTTATTTTAATTTGAAAAGCCAATTTAGAAATGTCACCAGATTCTTCTTCGCATTAAGATGCAATAATTAAAAGAGCACAGTTTTTTAGAAACTATTTTTTAGCTTTCTCTAACTGCAGCATATTGCATTATTATTTAATTTCTTCAGTAGAGTAACAGTAGCATGCTTTAATATAATGTTATGAGATAGAACATTTAAATGAGTACAGAGTTTTCAGCAAAATTTCAATCTGGCATTTCCTCATGGAAATATGATTGTTGTAGAAATTTCCCATGATACAGCACAGTGATTTGAGAGGTCATTTAGAAGAAGAGTTTTTATATTACACTAATGCATTGAAAGACAAAAATGTCAGACTTCCCGGGTCCAAACAATAGAAGCCCCAAACATTCTAGGGAGAGGCTATCATATTGATTTTGAAAGCTAAAGCAGTAAAATATTTTTTATCTGGACAGAAACTTGATAATTTTATTAATTGCAAACAATAAATACTACTTACTGATTATTATTAACTGTTTTATTGAGGTATAATTTCATACCATAAAATCCACATGTTTTTAGAGTAGAATTAAATGATTTTAAGTAAAATTACAAGTTGTACAACCATCACAATCCAAATTTAGAGCACTTCTATCATTTAAGAAAGATCCTTCGTCCTGACCAGGATCCACCCGGCATGCCCACCAGGGGGCGATGCTCTGTTCATCTGGGAAGTTGCTCTGTTGCAATCATAGCCATTCTAGCGCCTGAGGCAGAGGCCATGGAGCCTTCCTCAGAGCCTGGGCCAACTTTGCTCTGGTGGCGCAGTGGATAGAGTGTTGGCCTGGAATACTGAGGACCCAGGTTCGAAATCCCAAGGTCATCAGCTTGAGCAAGGAGTTGCTGGCTTGAGCGTGGGATCATAGACATGACCTCATGGTTGTTGGCTTGAGCCCAAAGGTCACTGGCATAAGTCCGAGATTGCTGGCTAGGGCAAGGGTCACTGGCTCTGCTGGAACCCGCCCTCCACTAAGGCACATATGAGAAGGAGAACAGCTAAGCTGCCACAACAAAGAATTGATGCTTCTCATCTCTTTGTCTTCCTGTCTGTCTGTCTCTCTCTCTTGTGCTAAAAAAAAGAAAGAAAGAAAGAAAGAAAGAAAGAAAGAAAGAAAGAAAGAAAGAAAGAAGGAAAAGATCCTTCATGTCTATTTTCTGTCACTTTGTTCTTACCCCCTGAAGAATACTCAAGTGCTATTCTATTGTACTTTGTTTCTATAGATTAGCCTTTTCTGGACAGTTCATGTAAATGGAATCATACAGTATACATTTTTTTTTTCTTTACTGTCTGACTTCCTTCATTGACATAAGGTTTTTGAAGTTTACTCATGTTATATAGAATGTTATCAGTACTTCATTCCTTTTTATTGCTAAATAGAATACCATTATATGAGTATGCCATATTTAGCTTATCCATTTATGAATTGACAGACCTTTGGATTGTTTCCAGGTTTTTTTGGCTACTGTGTTTACCTGTAAATCTTTGTGTGAATATACATTGTTAATTCTCTTGGGTAGATTCCTAGGAGTGCAATTGCAAGGTTCTATGGTAAATTTATGTTTAACTTTTTAATTAACTGCCAAACTATTTTCCCAAAAAGTTGTACTATTTTACATTCCTGTCAGTGAAGTATGCGGGTTCCTGTTTTCTCCACATCCTTGCCAACATTTGTTATTGTCTGTTTTGTTGATTATTGTAATTCTAATGGGTATGTATAGTGGTATCTCATAGTTTTAATTTGCATTTCCTTAATGACTAATGATGCTGAGCACCTTTTCTATGTCTATTGGCCATTTATATAACATTTTTGGTTAAAGGTCCATTCACATTTTTTGCCCATATTCATTTGGGTTATTTGCATTCTTATTATTACTGGCTATTTTGAATGGTTCTCTGATTTTGGTCTGATATTATTGTGATTAGAATAGGTGGGAAATCTGGAAAATGTCCAGGTTTCTGTACATGTACTTGAATGTCTATGTAACTAAAATAGGGGAAGATATTTAAACTTTTTGTTGTTGTTGCAGACCAAAAGAGGCACTTGTCAGTGGTGGAATTTTGTAGAAATTTAGGAGTCTGTGGAGACCATTGTGCAGTGCTGAAAAAGCTGCAGTTCTAGCATGCATCATCATGGTCAAGCAGAGCAGATACCCTTATTATTCTTCACAGGAAAGCAATCCTGGAGAGACACCTGTACAGTTCCCAAATTGTCTTAACACGTAGACACTGATTAGTGAATACATACTACTTCTATCTTAGTTTGAAATGTGCTTGGATTTTATTTGGTTTATAATTTGATGATATTTATTTATTTATTTATTATTATTATTTTTTTGTATTTTTCTGAAGCTGGAAATGGGGAGGCAGTCAGACAGACTCCTGCATACGCCCAACTGGGATCCACCTGGCATGCCCACCAGGGGGCGATGCTCTGCCCATCCGGGGCGTAGCTCTGTTGCGACCAGAGCCACTCTAGCGCCTGGGGCAGAGGCCAAGGAGCCATCCCCAGCGCCCGGGCCATCTTTGCTCCAATGAAGCTTCAGCTGTGGGAGAGGAAGAGAGAGACAGAGAGGAAAGAGAGGGGGAGGGGTGGAGAAGCAGATGGGCGCCTCTCCTGTGTGCTCTGGCCGGGAATCGAACCCGGGACTTCCGCACGCCAGGCTGACGCTCTACCACTGAGGCAACCGGCCAGGGCCAATTTGATGATATTTAAATAGAATTATTAAGCAACTTTTGAGCTACTTATCACTGTTAAATAATAATTGTGAAATGCTTTATTAATGTAGGGGCTCAGGAGAGGTGAGAGAGAATATTTTAGTTACGTACAATTCATTTATAACACTGGGTTATGGACTGGAAATACTCTTATTATACTTCCTTGGATTGCTTTTCTTATTTTTTTCTTTCATTCTTGGTTGTCCTTTGTCATGCGTTACTAAGTATTTGCTCTCTGGAAGTGAGTTATGGTAACTTAATAAATTATATATTTTTACTTCTGGAAGGATCCTATTGATGATCTCTTTCAAGATTCAGATTTTGCTAGATAGGGCAGTATGACCTCTGGAGATTTTGATTTAGGTCTGAGATGGGGTCTGGAGATACATTTTTGTGAATAGATTCCTGGGATCAGGCAAGTTTGTAGGTGTGGTAAAAAGAACAGGACTTTAGAGTCAAATGAACTTAGATTCTAGTCACATCTCATTAATTGCTAGCTGTGTGTTTTGGGGCACCTCTTTAAGTTTTAGTTTCTTCTAATAATAGTACTTTAGAGGATTTTGAGAGGATTAAAAGAAATAAAATATTATATATAAAAGTAGGACCTATAATAAATATGCAACGACTGTTATTTATGTAATTATATTCCATTTAACAATAACCAGATACATTTGAGCACTCAAGAGCAATGATGAAGAAGACTAATATTTTGCCTTCAAGAAATGTACTGATTAGCAGTTGGGTAGAGATTAGATTATTACAGCTAAGGCAATAAGTTATATTATCAAACAAATTCAGAGCCATTTGTTTTTTGAAGACAATTACATGAGTAGACATTGCTAGAATTGGGGTGTGGGGTGAACATGTGCGGTGTTATAGTGTGGGAACTGTAAGGTATTTTTCCCCGCCAAGGAAGAAGGAAGGGGGTAGCCACGAGGTGTGGAATAGTAAAAGCTTTATTTAGTACAAGCGCATCCCGCGCGACGATGTTCCCTGGTCCCGGGGACAGAGGCCAGGGAAGTCGCATAGGGTGATCCGCGTGGGGAATATTTAAAGGGTCTCTTCTAGGGTGGTCGAGCTAATATGACGTGGTGAAATCTCACTGGCTGACGGACAGTCACTCTTTTCCCAAGGATTCCTGGGAAGTTTCTTTTGGCACGCATGAGTATGGGCGGCTCTAGCCAAAGTTCCCGGGTCTGGGTTCCTCACGTGACCTTCCTCATTGCCCACCACCTTACAGGAACTAGGAACAATAAAGACCCAGAAGCAGGAAATGATAAAGCACTTTTAGAAAATGCTGAACACAGTGGTGGAATTCAGCCGGTTCTGGCCTAATTTTTGGTTGAGTTCAACAAACCGGTTGTTAAAATAGCACTTATAATCAGGGTTCTCTCTAAGGTAGGCACCTGGGCAGCCACCCAATGTGGAAATCACAATTTTACATTCCTTATTCTTTTTAATGTTCATTAGTGTACTCTAAGCGCCGGTAGTAATGTTTATTCTGTCCATAGGTGAAAAAAATTACAATTGAGGATGCCAATAAAGCAATATGGAAATATCTTCACAGTTTTATTGTTTTTTTCTTTGTCAGGCATTATTATTATTTTTAAATCTTTTTTTTTTTTTTAAATTGATTTTAGAGAGAGAGACAGAGAGAAAGGCAGGGAGGTGAGTGAGGAGCAGGAAGCATCAACTTGTTTCTTCTTGTATGCGCCTTGACCAGGCAAGCCCTGAGTTTCAAACCAGCGACCTCAGCATTCCAGGTCGATGCTTTATCCACTGTGCCACCACAGGTCAGGCAGGCATTAATATTTTAAAACTCATAATCTAGTTTTGTGTACCTCTTTTATTGTTCTTATTTAAGTATTAAGAGCATGAAGTAATAAATTACCTTTTGGTGTATTTTTATTTTTATTTTTTATTTTTATTTTTTACAGAGACAGAGAGAGCGAGAGGGATAGTTAGGGACAGACAGATGGGAACAGAGAGAGATGAGAAGCATCAATCATTAGTTTTTTGTTGTGACACCTTAGTTGTTCACTGACTGCCTTCCCACATGTGCCCCGACCACAGGTCTTCAGCAGATCTAGCAACCCCCTGCTGAAGCCAGCGACTTTGGGTCCAAGCTGGTAAGCCTTGCTCAAAACAGATGAGCCCGTGCTCAAGCTGGCGACCTCGGGGTCTCGAACCTGGGTCTTCTGCATCCCAGTCCAACACTCCATCCACTGCGCCACCGCCTGGTCAGGCCGGTATATTTTTTTATAATTAAAATGGTCATTAGGGCAGAGGACCGGTTGTTAAATTATTTGAATCCCACCATTGAGCAGTTCTATTGGTCTTTATCATACGGCAAACTTGGAGCAGTGTCAGATGAATAAGGATAGATAGGTCGATTTTGTGAGGTTTAAGCAGTTTGGCTTTTGTTTCAACTAAAGATCTTGAACAGGAGAATGATTTCTGGTAATAATGTGAAGGTAAGCCTTCATTCCAGGGAAAAAATTAAAAAGTTACTTCAATAATAATAGTAACTCAATAGTAACTGTGGATTTGATAACAGTGGGAATATATAGCTCAAAACGAAAAGCAGCCTGACCTGTGGTGGCGCAGGGCGATAAAGCGTCAACCTGGAACACTGAGGTCGCCGGTTCGAAACCTTGGGCTTGCCTGGTCAAGGCACATATGGGAGTTGATGCTTCTTGTTCCTCCCCCTTCTCTCTCTCTCTGCCTCTCTCTCTCTCTCACTCCTCTCTCTCTAAAAATCAATAAATAAAATATAAAAAACAACAACAAAAAACCCCACGAAAAGCAGATGCTTAAAATATATCTGAAAGATGCCGTGTATGCTTCCTATAGTCCAGGTAAATTAAAAAAATTGTTCAGGTTAAAGATTTTTCATGTTCAAGAAATTTCATATTAAATGTTTTGGTAGCTCTTCACTTTGCGAGCCAAGAAATGGTGGTAAATGCGTAATACCAGCACCCCAGGCGAGATGTCGTCGGTGCCGACCGAGCATGCACCGCAATCGGAGGGGGCGTGTGCAGGAGCCAGGAAGCGCGTGAAGGTGCGCGGCAGTTCCGGCGTATCGCGAGAGTTGGGCGGGCTGAGCAATCGCAGCAGTCAATTCCCCCACCCGCCCGGGAGGAGCCGTCAGCCCTGGGCTCTCCAAATTCTGAGCTCTCATCATGGCGGCGGCGGCCGCGGCGGCAGTCGGGGGGTCGCAGTCGCCCCAACCCGAGCTGCCCGCTCCCGGGGCGGCCCTGGACAAGGCAGCCACCGCTGCGCACCTGAAGGCGGCCCTTAGCCGGCCGGACAACCGGGCAGGTGCTGAGGAGCTGCAGGCGCTGCTGGAGCGGGTGCTGAGCGCCGAGCGGCCGCTGGCCGCGGCTGCGGACAGCGAGGAGGCGGCGGCGGCCGGCGGCGGAGGCGGACCCGGGGCAGCAGAGGAGGAGGCTCTCGAGTGGTGTAAGTGCCTTCTGGCGGGCGGCGGCGGCTACGAGGAGTTCTGTGCGGCGGTGCGGGCCTACGACCCCGCGGCGCTCTGCGGCCTGGTCTGGACAGCCAACTTCGTGGCCTACCGCTGCCGGACGTGCGGCATCTCCCCTTGCATGTCGCTGTGCGCCGAGTGCTTCCACCAGGGTGACCACACCGGACACGACTTCAACATGTTCCGCAGCCAGGCCGGGGGCGCTTGTGACTGCGGGGACAGCAACGTGATGCGGGAGAGTGGGTGAGTGCAGCCCTCCCCCGGGGCGGGAGGTCCAGGCCGGGGTCTGGGGAGGCCCAGAATGGGGACCAGGGAGCCTGTCCTGAGCTGTCAAGGGAAGGGAGTGGAGGAGGGTGCAGCCACATGGAGGTGTCTGAGCTGTCAGCGGTGGAAGGGGTGAGGAGGGGAGGAGAGCCGAGAGCTTGGTTTAGGAACGGGGCTGTGAATTTTCGGGGGAGCCAGAGCGAGTGAAAAGAGCCAGTGCGTGGGGTAGGAGGAGGAAAAGAATTCTTGGGGAATCTGGTATCTAGCTGTCAATTGTGTCCTTATTGGGAAAGGCTGTATAAAGCTGCTTGGTTCTTGGGAAGAAATAATGATGTGATTTGGATTGGCTGGGAGGGCGATGATATTTGGACCGAATTGGGTCGTAGGATGATGAGAGACGGGGAGGTGGTCTTGCAACTGCAGGAGAGGACACTTGGGGAAAAGGACTTCCGAACTGTCAGTGTGTGTCTGTATGTGGAGGAGCTCTAGAGCATACGGGGGTTGAGGGAGGAGGGAATGGGAGTGGCCTGCATGGAAAGTGACTGGAGAGCTGTCAGTGGAGTATTTGCTGTGCTGGAATGACATCTAGAATTGGGCTACTGGCAATCAGTTATAGAATACCCTCCATACCAGAAGAACAGACAAAACACTGATGGAATTAGGAATCAGATGTTAGCTTTTTTTTCCAGTTAAAAGGGCACCGTTTATACACTGTCTAAAATGTGCCATCTTTCTAAAAGGAGAAACTCAGCAAATGCTTTTTCAATGCGAGCAAAGTACCAGAGTGTTGGGACTTAGGACAAAAGACATTTCAGAGGTTGCAGTGAGTTAAAGAGTTATTACATTTAATGTCTTGGCTTGAGACATGATGTCCATATCTAGGGAAGTCCGGGAAAAGAAAAAACTTAGTGACTGCGAGGAGATTTTAGCTGGGCAGTAGTTGAATGTTAGCAAACCAGTTATTCAAGTTTTCCAAATTTTAAATCTTACCATTATTGAGTGTAATTAAAAATGTTTACTATTTTCTTTTTTAGAGTACTTGTAGAGTACTCTTACTCTAGAATGTTTGTAACTACTAGGTAAAAGCAAGGTTCCTAGGATCTTAAATATGAATAAGACATTAGCCTAAACCACTTATACTAGAGTACTGAATGATAGTTCAAGGGTTAGAGGAGGCTTCTGTGCAGAGGGAGTAAGAAAAAGGCTTCAGAAAGGGGGTGTTTTGAGATTGCTACTGCTATTACTAGTGTTACTAATAACAATAATAATTGCAGCTAACATTCAAGAGAATAAAGCATAAGACTGACACTTGAAAATCCCTTTTTTTTTTTTTTTTTTAGGTGAGAGGAGGGGAGATAGTGAGGCAGACTCCCGCATGCGCCCCGACCGGGATCCACCCGGCAACCCTGTCTGGGGCCAGTGCTCCAGTATGGGGCTGTTTTTAGTGCCTGAGGCCAACGCTGGGACCAATCAAGCCACTGGCTGCACGAGGGAATTGGGAGAGAAGGGGGAGAGGAAGGGGGACAGAAGCAGATGGTTGCTTCTCCTGTGTGCCCTGACTGGGGCTCGAACCCGGGATGTCCGTATGCCGGGCTAATGCTCTATCCACTGAGCCACCGGCCAGGGCCTGAAAATACTTTATAAAATTAATATTTGAATAGGTAAAATATTCCTCTAGCTAAAAAAGCAAAACACACACACATACACAGTTTGAAATGTTCCTCCCATCTTGTCTCCCATCTGCCCAGTTCTTTCCCACCATTGTTAATTTCTCTTAGTGCAGAAAGTAACAAGGATGAATATGTATTTTAATTTTTCAGTGTCTTTATGCAAAACATAACATACCATATGCACTGTTCTACACATCTTGCATTTTTCACTTAGATCTAAGAGATCTTTCCATGTCAGTACATCAGTGTGCTCTATTTAAAACCAAACCAAACAGCTCTATAGAGTTCTATGTCATGAAATTGTCATACTTAATTTAATTATCACTTTTGATGACATTTGGATTTTCAGTATGAGATAAAAAACCTGGTATTCCTGGCTTTTCACACCTGTGCGGGAGTATCAATGGGATAAATTCTCAAAAGTGGGATTTCCAAATTGCCCTCCATAAGGCTTTGTACTAAGCAGAGAATGAGACTACCAGTTTTCCACCAGCCTTATCAACAGTGTTATTAAAACTCTGCATTTTTATCCATCTGTTTGGTAAACAGTGGTCAAATATTAACTGCTTTACATGATTTAACTCATTTAATAACTGTGAGATTACTACTGTTATTATCTCCATTGTACAGAAGAGAAAAGTGGTTTTGAAAAACTTGCTCAGAATTACACAGGTAGTAAGTTAAGCATGCTGTCTTCGGAGACTGACCACTCAACACTTCTTTCTACTGCCTTTACAAATAACAGTCTTATTTGTATTTCCATTAAAAATTGTTTTTTTAATATGCCATTTATGTTTGAGCCTTTTTTTATTAGTATTAGATGCATTTCAAAACAGAAGAAGAAATTGAAACAGTTCTTTACTGATATTTAGTTATTTTTACTTCTTAGAATAGTTTAGCATTTAGGAGATGCTCAGAGAACATGAAATGAGAAATAATATTGATTCTTTCCTGAATTTTGGAGCACAGAGGTAATTATCAGGTTGATCTAGATGAGAGGCAACTCTGGTCTCTAATTGTGATGCTTCAGTGCAGAAGCAGAAATATGTCAATGAGTTTCTTTGAAGGTACTCATACAGGTTTAGGGCATCAGGGCTATGTAGATAGTACACATACTAATCTTATAGCATCTACCTTTACTGACATCTCATAGATAATTATTTTACCCAGTCTGGCAACCCTCTATGAGTTCATATATAGTATTGAAAGATTTATTATAGTCTGTCTAAAATTCAGAACCATTGTCTGTATGTGTCAGCAGTTTCCATATTCAATTTCATAAAGGGCAAGAGTTAACCATAAACAGTTTTGTGGCTATGTGATTATCCTGAAATTATTTAACTCATTTGGTTGGATAGAATAATCCTGGGCTATACATCTAATCTGCTTGAAGAGATAGATACAGGTGATATTAGTCCACACTGGTGGTTAAAAGGCTGCCTCTGGAACACTTCTAGTAGAACTGGGAACTGTTAAGAAATTTTATCATTGTTCCTGGTGGGCAAAGCTGGATTACCCTGGCATGGACAGAATATATTTAACTTTTATCAGTTTTTGATTTTTTTTTTTTCCTTTTCCAAGTGAGAGGAGGAGAGGTAGAGAGACAGACTCCCGCATGTGCCTTGACCGGGATCCACCTGGCAACCCCTGTCTTGGGTTGATGCTCTGCCCATCTGGAGCCATGCTGGGAACTGGACTATTTTTAGCACCTGAGGTGGAGGCTCCACAGAGCCAACCTCAGTGCCTGGGGTCAGTGCACTTGAACCAATCAAGCCATGGCTGCAGGAGGGAAAGAGAGAGAGAAGGGGGGAGGGAAGGGGTGGAGAAGCAGATGGTCATTCCTTCTGTGTGCCCTAACCGAGAATCGAAGTGGGATATCCACATGCCGTGCCAACACTTTACCACTGAGCCAACCAGTCAGGGCCTTTTGATGTTATTTAAAATCCTTTTAGGTAGCTAAAGATTGGAGATGTGTCAATATTGGGGTTGTTATTCAAACTGCCCTAGAAGTTTGTAAATCTCATTGTTCAGTAAATTTTAAGGAAGGATTCTACTTTTCTCTGTATCTGTGTTCTTAGTAAAAGAGAAGAAATCCTGCTATGCTTTAATCCTTTTTCCAAGTATCTGACTGTTGTGTGTAATATTGGAGATGGGGAAGAATCAAAGGTCCATCCTAACCTTGACTTTGAAATTTATAATTATAGCAATATGGGGAGGATTCAGTTATTTTTAATTAGTAGTATTGATAAAATAAATTTGGTGATATTAACAGTTATACAAAGCAAAGGAGAAAAACAACAATTCATTTGTGGGATGAGATCACAAAGGCTATAGAAACCATATTAATAACTATGTAAACATCATAGTTTTGCCACTAATGAATAAGTGCAATCCTTGTTACAAATGGCTTATAGAAGGATGAGCTAAAAAACAAAGTAATTGAAAATGTAACATAGTGTCTGACTGGTTTGGGGTTCTGATGGTAACTAGAAATTGGAATTTTAAACAATGTAGTTCTCAAATTTTGATACAGAGAATAACGATTTTCATGTTCTGTATGACAGGTATTTTTGCCTCCTTGCTGATTCTTCCTCACAGATTCTAAGCTACTTAAAAAATAGGAACCTCTACTTTGCTATTAATCATAGGCCAGCACAATCTCTTCCACATAGTGGGTGCTTAGTAAATGTGGTTAAATTGGATAAAACAGTGGCTGTCACACCTGAAAATGTGCCCTAAGATTACAGTGTTTCAGGTATTGATTACTGAATTCATGGTATATTTTTTTAAAGTACTTCAGGGATAATTATTTTCTTAATTTCAAAAGTAATATACTGTATATTGGTTATAACATAACTTTACTTTCTTTTGAACTTAGTTATACATTTAAAAGGTGTTAGTTATGCCTTAGCTGGTTTTCTCAGTGGATGGAGTGTTGGCCTGGACTATGGATGTTCTGAGTTTGAGTCCCAGTAAGGGCACATAGGAGAAGCAACCACCTGCTTCTCTCCCTGTCCCTCTCCCTCTTTCCCTCCTATAGCCAGTGTCTCGATTGTTTTAGCTTCTGCTCAGCAAAGTTGGTCTGAACATGTGAGCCTCAGGTGCTAAAAATAGCTTGGTTGATTCGGGCATTGGCCCATGATGGGTTGCTGGTTGGATCCAGGTCTGGGCACATGCAGGATTCTGTCTATCTCCCCTACCCTCACTTAAAGAAGAAAAAAAGATATAATTTACTCAGCATTTGTAGATGTTTTGTCATGGGAAGTTTTTAGGTTATTTGGTCTGCAGCAATGCGAGAAATGGAATCAGTGAGTGTCTGATTGAATAGTGTCATACCATCTGTACCTTGCATTTTCTCCTTTAACATGTTTATTGGACAGTGTGTTTTATCAGTATACATAGAACAGTTTTCTTTTCTTTCTTTTTTTTTTTTGTATTTTTCTGAAGTTGGAAATGGGGAGGCAGTCAGACAGACTCCCGCATGCGGCCGACCGGGATCCACCCGGCACGCCCACCAGGAGGTGATGCTCTGCCCATCTGGGGCGTTGCTCTGTTGCAACCAGGGCCATCCTAGTGCCTGAGGCAGAGGCCATGGAGCCATCCTCAGTGCCCGGGCCAACTTTGCTCCAATGGAGCCTTGGCTGGGGGAGGGGAAGAGAAAGACAGAGAGGAAGGAGAGGGGGAGGGGTGGAGAAGCAGATGGGCGCTTCTCCCTGTGTGCCCTGGCCGGGAGTTGAACCCGGTACTCCTGCATGCCAGGCCGACGCTCTACCACTGAGCCAACCGGCCAGGGCCGTTTTATTTTCTTCTTTAAAATTAAATAGTATTCCATAATACTTTCATATTTTACTGTAATTTATGAATTTAGTTCTCTACTGATAGACATTTAAATTGTTTTCTGTCTTGGGCTATTTTAAACACTTGCTGAGAATATGCTTGTATACTCTTTATTGTGTATATGCATGAGTGTATTGGTGAGGATAAATTTTATTGATTTTTTTATTTAGAGAGAGATGGAAGTATTGATTTACTTTTCCACCCATTCATGCATTTATTGGTTGATCCTTGTATATGTACCCTGACTGGGGATTGAACCCACAATCTTGGCGTATTAGGATGATGTTCTAACCAGCTGAGCTTCCTGGTCAGAACAAAAGAAAATGCATTTTAAAGTTTGGTAGAGCCCTCTAAAGAAATTAATTTACATTCCTACCAACACTGTATGAAGAGCATGTCTCCCCACATCCTAGTCAGTATATATATATATATAGTATTATCAGTATTTCTAATATTTGTTGTCCAATAAGTTGACATATCTTGTTCCATTTGTTACTCTTCTCCCCACTGTCTTTTCCTCCCAAATGAGTATTTTGAACTCAGATATCTTATAATTTATAAATATTTGACTATCTCAGTAAAGAGATGTGAACTCTTAAAAATAAACATAATCCAAATATTCATTGACATATGGATGGATAAATAAAATGTGGCCTGTACATAAGATGGAACATTATTAAGCCTTTTAAAAGGAATGAGTTTATTTCATATTTAGGATTTCTGGTCAAGATGGCAGCGTGGGGAAATGTTGTGCTTCCCTCCTCCCATAACCACATCAGAATTACAACTAAATTACAAAACAACTGTCATTGAGAACCACCTGAAGACCATCTGAACAGAAGTACTATAACTAAGGATATGAAGAAGAAGCCACATGTAGACTGTGAGGAGGGGTGGAATGAGGAAGGGACAGATCTCATACGCACTGTGTGGTGCTTAAGCAGGAGGGAGGCCCTGGCTGGTGGCGTAGTGGAGAGAGCATTGGCCCAGTGTACGACGTCCCTGGTTTGATTCCCACACAAGAGAAGTGACCATCTAACTGCTTCTCTCCCTTTCCCTATCTGCCTTCTCTCCCTCTCCGCCTTCTCTCTCTCTTCCGTTTCTTTCCCTTTTCCCCTCCCATAGCCAGTGGCTTGATTGGTTCGAGCGTTGGTCCTGGGCACTGAGGATAGCTCAGCTGATTAGAGCATTGGCCCCAGATGGGGGTTGCTGGGCGGATCCTGGTCACGACGCACACGGGAGTCTGTCTCTATCTCCCCTCCTCTCACTTAAAAAAAAGGGACAGGAGGGATACCTGACTGTGGAGGTACCCACTGAGGAGCAAGGGGTCTCAGCCTCATACTGGCCTTCCCAGCCCAGTGAACCTGTGTCAGGAAGACTGTGTTAGGAATAGCAGTCCCCATAACTTCTGGTGTAAAAGCCAGTGGGGACTGTGGCTTTCAGTGAGATGAAGGGCTGCTGGAGTCTCAGGTGTTCTTCTTTTTTTTTTTTTTGTATTTTTCCGAAGTGAGAAGTGGGGGGTGGCAGACAGACTCCCGCATGCGCCCGACTAGGATCCACCTGGCATGCTTACCAGGGGGTGATGCTCGGCCCATCTGGGGCATTGCTCCATTTAGGCTGGAGCCATCCTCAGCACCTGGGCCAACTTTGCTCCCATGGAGCTCTGGCTGCAGAGGGGAAGAGAGAGATAGAGAGAAAGGAGAAGGGGAGGGTTGGAGAAGCAGATGGGCACTTCTCCTTTGTGCCCTGGCCGGGAATCAAACCTGGGACTTCCACACGCCAGGCTGACGCTCTACCACTGAGCAAACTGGCCAGGGCCTCAGGTGTCCCTCTTAAAGGACCAGTGCATGAACTTACTTGCTCACAGACTCACGTTTTCTGATCTCCAACGCTGGGGTAGCAGCTTGAAAGCCCAGGAACAAACGGGGGAGCTGAATTGATTAGTTTCAGGATGAAGGCTGGAGGGACAGGGGTTGGAGCAGTTCATTCCATTGACAGAGGGCTGGCATTCCTTTCTTTGTTGAGATCTTCTGCCACTCAGCTGGCAGGATCACATGGGCACCAAATCTGAATCCCCATCAACCTTGCTAACATGCTTGCCCTGTTGATTCCCTATGACCCTGCACCACCCAACTCGAGCATGCAGCCCGAACCTCTTTCAGCAGCTTTCCCACACAAACAGCCTGCCTTAGCTTACACTGTGGGCTTTAATAAAATTTTCCTAAGGTCCACTAACCCCACACAAGCTGCATATGGCTTTGGGGTGCCCTGTACCTTTTACTAAGTGGCCCTGAGCCTGGCACTAGTGGCAGCCAATCTTGGTTTGTAGCTTAGCCTCTCGCAGGCACCTCCAAACCCAGTACAGGTGGCAGCCATCTGTACATCACTTTGTAACTTGTCAAGTGGCTCTGGGCTGTGAACAGGCAGTGGTTGAACTTGGCCTGCACTAGACCTTCCTCCACCAAGAAGCCCCAGAACGAAGACACCTGGTAGCCAACTTCAGATCACACCAGAGCACCATCAAACCAGTTCAACAAATTATGCCCAAAGAGCAGATGTGGCAGGCACCAGAGCCTCGCTTAGTGAATCCCACTCTATGGGATCAGTTCCTGCACAATAGGTGGCTCTCGGTGTAATAGTCTTCACAATCAATCAGCTTGAGAGTCACTCCTTCCCATTGATATGCCAAACAGCAATCAAGGGTCAACTAGAACAGGGGGCACACACAACCCACACAAGGACACCCGTGGGGCACTGGAGTCAGGTGACCAGAGAGACTGAGCCACTGGGCCCCACAGGATACCTATTACCTAAGACCACTCTGTCAAGACTGGAAGACATGGCAGATCTACCTAATACATAGAGACAAACACATGGAATTAGCCAAAATGAGGATACAAAGCTATATGGCCCAAATGAAAGAACAGGACAAAACTGCAGAAAAAAGACTAAATTAAATGGAGACAAGTAATCTACCAGATGCAGCATTCAAAACACTGGATATAAGGATGCTCGATGAACTTCAAGGAAGAGGAGATGAATTCAGTGAGAACTTTAACAAAGAAATAGGAATCATAAAAACAGACATAAGCCCTGACCGGTTGGCTCAGCAGTAGAGCGTCGGCCCGGTGTGTGGAAGTCCTGGGTTCAATTCCTGGCCAGGGCACACAGGAGAAGTACCCATCTGCTTCTCCACCCTTCCTCCTCTTCTTTCTCTGTATCTCTCTCTTCCCCTCCCGCAACCAAGGCTCCATTGGAGCAAAGTTGGCCTGGGCGCCGAGGATGACCCCATGGCTTCTGCCTCAGGTGCTAGAATGGCTCCAGCCTCAAC
The DNA here is from genome assembly GCF_036850995.1 of Saccopteryx leptura. Taxonomy (NCBI): domain Eukaryota; kingdom Metazoa; phylum Chordata; class Mammalia; order Chiroptera; family Emballonuridae; genus Saccopteryx; species Saccopteryx leptura. The sequence continues at coordinate 55,930,954 of NC_089509.1, forward strand.
AGAGCAACGCCCCAGATGGGCAGAGCATCGCCCCCTGGTGGGCATGCTGGGTGGATCCTGTTCAGGCGCATGCGGGAGTCTGACTGCCTCCCTGCTTCTAACTTCGGAAAAATACAAAAAAAAAAAAAAAAGAAATAGAGATAGAAAACAAAAAAAGAATCAGTAATGAAGAATACAATAACTGAAATGAAGACTACATTAGAGGGAATCAACAGTAATTACATAAAGCTGAGGATCAAGTCTGTGATTGGGAACACAAGGTAGTAGTGCAAAATACCCAATTAGAACAGCAAAAAGAAGAATTTAAAAAATGATAATTTAAGGCAGTGGTTTTCAACTGTTGGTCTGCCAGAAATTTTGCGCTGGTCTGCGAAAGAGTTAGTCACTCTGATATATGAAGGTTATAGAGTCTATAATCATAGAGATTCCTCACTCAGGAGGGTAATGGGGAAACCATAAGGCTGGCTCCTGATTTGGCCACAAACTAGCTGTGTGACTCTAAACAAGTCAGCTCACCCCCTGGACCTCAGTTTCCTCCTCTGTGAAATAAGGAGGTTGAATTAATGAATCCTAAAATCCCTTCTAACATCCATCTCTGGTGTGAGGAAGCTGGTGGAGCAGGGGAGAGCAGTGGGATTATCCTGGGTTTGCAAGCAAACCTCCTTTAGAGTTGTTTGTGTGCTGAGGAAATATAGAAAAATTGGACACATTTACTTTTCACAAGGAAGTTCTGTGGATATTAGTTCTGAGTTTGAGAAGGAGGCTAACCCTATAATTAAGTGTAATTGACATGTTCCCAGGGCTTTGGGGAATTTAAATGTAAAAATCAGTGTTGTGTGCTAGCCTCAAACCCAGCAGCAGTCCCTCTCTGTCCTCCACTAGCCATGCTGGGAAGTTGGTGGAAGTGTACTCTGTGTTTTTAATTTGAAGCTTGTTTTCTTTCTCTGAGGGCATAAGCTGTTTGTTACAATCCTGAGATTGTAGAACACCTTATTTTAATTAGAGACCTTTCTGAATTTCCTAACAGTATAATTTAAATTATTTCTGGTGATTTCTTAGTATACAGCATGTATCAGGTCTACCAGAAAGTTTTGTCCGTTTCTATCACAAGTTTCGACACGTAAGCACATGTTTATTTGGCTCATGTGTGCCTCTATATTTTTATCACTTAATGTATACATACTGACGTAGCAAATTAACTGAAACAAAGTTGATTCACATTAGTCTTATGTGTGAAGCCATAGTGTACCCATGGCTACTGATAAAGTTCATTTACACCACTGTATTGATATGGATTTCAACAAGGAAGAAATGCTACAGAAGCATGTAGAAATTTATTGAAAGTGTTTGGTGAAGGTACAGTTTCTGATAGGACATGCAGAAGATGGTTCGAAAAATTCAAAACAGGTGATTTCGACCTTTCTGATAAGCCATGTTCTGGGCGACCATCTTTGATCGATGACGATGTTGTTAATACCATGTTGAGCAAGATCCCTTTCTGACAACATCGGAGATAGCAGAAAGGCTTCATTCAGCTCAGCAAACCATTTCGGACCATATTCGGAAGATAGGATTGGTGTAGAAATATTCAAGATGGGTGCCACATGAATTAAGTCAGAAGAATTTGGATGATCAAGTCGTCATATGCACATCTCTGCTTGCTCAGAACAAAATTGAGCCCTTCTTGAACCGGATGATAACTGGGGATGAAAAGTGGATTACCTACGAAAACATCGTAAGGAAAAGGGCATATTGTGAACCCAGAAAACCTAGCCCTTCCACCTCTAAACCAAATTTGACTCTGAATAAGAGAATGTTGTGTATATGGTGGGACATTCGAGGACCAATACATGATGAGATTTTAAAACCGAACGAAAAGCTCAATTCGGAGAAGTATTGTCAGCAACTGGATAATTTAAAGACAGCAGTCCAAGAAAAGAGGCTGGCGATGTTCAATAGGAAGAACATCATACTGCATGATGGTAATGCCAGGCCACATGCTGCTTTGGGGACTCGTCAAAAAATTGCAGAACTGGCCCTGGCCGGTTGGCTCAGTGGTAGAGCGTCAGCCTGGCGTGCAGAAGTCCCGGGTTCGATTCCCGGCCAGGGCACACAGGAGAGGCGCCCATCTGCTTCTCCACCCCTCCCCCTCTCCTTCCTCTCTGTCTCTCTCTTCCCCTCCCACAGCTGAGGCTCCATTGGAGCAAAGATGGCCCGGGCGCTGGGGATGGCTCCTTGGCCTCTGCCCCAGGCGCTAGAGTGGCTCTTGTTGCAACAGAGCGATGCCCCAGAGGGGCAGAGCGTCGCCCCCTGGTGGGCAGAGCGTCACCCCCTGGTGGGCGTGCCAGGTGGATCCTGGTCGGGCTTATGTGGGAGTCTGTCTGACTGTCTCTCCCCGTTTCCAGCTTCGGAAAAAAAAAAAAAAAAAAAAATTGCAGAACTAGGCTGGGAAATTCTGTTGCATCCACCATATTCCCTGGACTTAGCACCCTCCGACTATCACTTGTTTTTGTCCTTACAAAATTTTTTGAAGGGCAAAAATTCAAAAATGAAGAAGATATAAAAAAAGCACTGGTTCAATTTTTCACATCAAAAGATAAAACATTTTTCAAAAATGGGATATACAAATTGCCCTCACGCTGGCAAAAAATCATCAATAATAATTGCAATTGTATTATTTAATAAAGTTTATTGGCGGTAAGAAAAATTTGTATTTTGTTTTATTCCAAAAATGGACAGAACTTTCCGGTAGACTGTCTAGATTCAATTAAGTTGAGTTTTATGAAAGAACCAAGACAATCCCCCCACTCAATTTCAGTTCTTTTAGGCCACACCCCTTTTGCAAAAAAAAATCCACAAAAAAGTAAAAATAAAAAACAAATATATCTTCCTTTGAGGGTAGATTTCATCCAAAGGAAGAGACTTCTGTTGTTTTTTCAGTATCTCAGTTTATAATGCTTTTAAGATGTTTGTATGTAAAACTGATGAATAATATTTGCCAGAGGAATATTTATAACTGTAATTTCTAATTCCAGAGAAGTTCTATTTTAGAAATCTTTACCATCAATAACATTTATTAGTTATGCTGCATGAATTGCTTAAGCAAAAATTAGGAATCCTATTTTCCTTCCTGACTTTCAGCCCATTTTATTTGTTAGTCTGTTTGGGCTCAAGTTCAGCCAAGGATTAATAGCTTTAGGTTTATTTGCCTATCCTCTTTTTGGTGTGGGGGGGGGGGGGGGCGGTGGTGGACAGGAACAAACAGGAAGGGAGAGAGATGAGAAGCATCAACTTGTTGCAGCACTTTAGTTACCCATTGATTGCTTCCTCATATGTACCTTGACCCTGGGGCTCCAATTGTGCCAATGACCCCTTGTTCAAGCTGGTGGCCTTGGGCTCAAGCCAGTGACTATGGGTCATGCTTATGATCCCATGCTCAAGCTGGCAATGCTGTACTCAAGCTGGTGAGCTGCGCTCAAGCTGACGACCTCGGAGTTTTGAACCTGGGTCCTCAGCATCCCAGGTCAATGCTCTATCCACTGCACTACTGCCTGGTCAGTCTTGCTTATCCTCTTTTTTAAAGCTGAATTTAGCTGTTGGTATAATAGCATTTTGCTTGTGTTCTTAAGTGAAATTTTATTTTATTTTTTTGTGGCAGAGACAGAGTCAGAGAGGGGGACAGATAGGGACAGACAGGCAGGAAGGGAGAGAGATGAGAAACATCAATTCTTTGTTGCGGCTCCTTAGTTGTTCATTGATTGATTTCTCATATGTACCTTGACCAGGGGGCTACAGCGACCGAGTGACCCCTTGCTCGAGCCAGCGACCTTGGGCTCAAGCTGGTGAGCCTTGCTCAAACCAGATGAGCCCGCATTTAAGCTCGTGACCTTGGGGTCTCTAACGTGGGTCCTCCACATCCCAGTCCTACACTCTATCCACTGCGCCATCTCCTGGTCAGGCTTGAGTGAAATTTTAATATTGTCCTTTGGTTATTATTTTGGATCAAACAATTAACTTTTTAATAAGGTGAGGAATCAGAACATATAAGGTAAACCTACTTGCATTTTCAATGACATTTATAATAGTGGAAAATGAAATAGTCTGAATAATATATATTGTTTTTTAAGTTTGATAAATTATTTTTTATGAGAGCAAAACATATTTGTCCTTATGGTATAGGGTGCTATTTCAATATTATTTGCTTGAATTATTGATTAAAATAATCATTTTTGAAAAAGATTTGAGCTTAGCAGTTCTTTGATATATAATTTGATTAATGGTTTTAATTTAATGTCTTGTTAGAGAAATCTAGGTTTCTGAATGCCTTAGAACATATGCTGACTTTTTTTTAATTTTAATTTTTTTTTGGTGACAGAGTCAGAGAGAGGGACAGGTAGGGACAGACAGACAGGAAGGGAGAGAGATGAGAAGCATCAATTCTTTGTTGCGGCACCTTAGTTGTTCATTGATTGCTTTCTTATATGTGCCTTGACTGGGGGGCTACAGCAGACTGAGTGACCCCTTGCTCGAGCCAGCAACCTTGGGTACAAGCTGGTGAGCCTTGCTCAAACCAGATGAGCCTGTACTCAAGCTGGAGACCTCGGTGTCTTGAACCTGGGTCCTCCGCGTCCCAGTCCAATGCTCTATCTACTGCGCCACCGCCTGGTCAGGCGACTGTTTTTTTAATCCCCTTTACATCAAGTCTCATAAAGATATCCTTTTTAAATAATGAATACTTTGAGATGATGTTGGGCAAATAAGTTTGTAAAATCTGTATTTTCTGGTTTTGCTCACTTTTATTGTTAAAAATGGCACTGCCCACATGCATGGCTATTGTCCAGGTGATTCAGCTAATTACCTTTCTGCTTGGGAAGGGGCTTGGTTATGTTAATGTTTGCTGGAAGAGGGGTGGTTTCCCCAAAAAGTTTTAAGAAGAGAAGAAGGAGGAACTAGGAGGCCATTTAAAAAAATTTTTTTTTTAAATTTATTTATTTTTTAGAGAGGAGAGGTTAAGACAGAGGGAGAGAGAGAGAGAGAGAGAGAGAAGAGACAGAGAGAGAGAAGGGGGGAGGAGCTGGAAGCATCAACTCCCATATGTACCTTAACCAGGTATGCCCAGGGTTTTGAACCAGCGACCTCAGCATTTCCAGGTCGACGCTTTATCCACTGCGCCATCACAGGTCAGGCATAGGAGGCCATTTTTGCAGAGATTACATTGTTGTGGAGGAGGCAGACAGCCAAGATGGCGGGGTGCTGAAGGAGAAGCCAGTTTGTGCAGAAAGAAGGAGAATGGGGAACAGAGGTGAATAAGGCTGGTGGGGTCTTCGATTCTAGGAAACTCGGATGAGTCAGTAGCTTTGGGAGCCCTGAATGGAAAGGGAAGTGTTTTCCCGCTGTGTGTTTTTTACTCGCCAGCCGGTTCTGAGCTAGAATAAAAGATATGGCCCACCATTTCTTGGCTCTGTTATTTCTCTACCTCAGTGGTCCCCAACCTTATTTGGGCCACAGACTGGTTTAATGTCAGAAAATATTTTTATGGACCAGCCTTTAGGGTGGGACGGATAAACGTATCATGTGACCGAGACAAGCATCAAGAGTGAGTCTTAGATGGATGTAACAGAGGGAATCTGGTCATTTTTAAAAAATAAAACATCGTTCAGACTTAAATATAAATAAAACGGAAATAATGTAAGTTATTTATTCTTTCTCTGCAGACCGGTACCAAATGGCCCTCAGCCCGGTACCGGTCCACGGCCCGGAGGTTGGGGGACCACTGCTCTACCATCTATCTGAATCTAATGAGAACCTGTATATACCAGGTGGCTGTTATGGCCGTGACTCCTGGACATACAGATGAGGAGAAACTTTCTCAGTCTCTTATGGCCCAAGTCTTTCTGCAAGAGGTATAGGATGAATCTCATTCCTATCTTGGAATATTTATCAATAGGTCCTGCTCTTGGTGGAGGCCGAAATGACACTTTAGTCATGGGGCATTTCCTGGAATCATGGTGGCCCTAGAAAGTTCAAAGTATAACTGCTAACCTTATGCACAGAGTAGGAAAAGATATAGTTCGGAAGGGAATTTTTTAATTCTTCTTGTGTGAATCTCATGGGAACCTGAATTTATAATCAAGATGCAACCTTTAACCTGCCAACTTATTGATGAAGAATACTAACAGCCAACAAACAACATGGAGGAAGGAAACACCCTTGAAAGTTAAGGCAAACTTTTCAATACTTATTTATATTTTCAAGACAACCTAAAGAAAAACAGGATATTCATAGTTATTGTTTAATATCTTTAAACATTCAGTGAGGGTTCAGGTTTTTCCAGTTGTCTAATAAATGATTTCTCAGGGTTGATTTAGAATTAGGATTCTAACATGGTTTTCATATTGTAATTAGTTGTTCTAATTTATAGCCCCCCCCTTCCTTTTTTCTTTTTGGCAATTAATTGAAGTAACCCACATTCTGGGTTTTACTGATTGCATCTCTGTTTCTCTGTCCATTATTTCCTGTAAACCAGTAGTGGATCTAGAGTCTATCAAATTTTAGGTTTTATTATATTTTTTGGCAAGAAAACTTTATAATGGTGCTTTATACTTACTGTTGCATCGTAGGAGGAGCCAGAGAATATCTTCCTGTCTCTCCTTTAGTTAATGTTATGATTGATCAGTGTGTTCAGGTTTGTCAGCCTGATTCATTTGTTATAAAGTTCCCTATTGTGATGAAGATTTTAGCAGTTAATGATTTTCATTGTCCAGGTCCATTATTTTATTAGTGGTTGCAAAATGGTGATATTTTTTTTGAATTATTCTTTCATATTTTAGTGAGACTTCTTTCTAGAGTACTCAAAGTTTCAAGGATCAGCTCTACTCACATCTGTATCTCTAGACCTGTTTTGCAGAGGTCTTGTACTGAACGGGTGTACTGTGGTCAAACTTGGGAAATACTATACACTGTATTTTCTTGGCTATGTTCAGTGCATAACATCTTAAGGAAATCCTATAGTAAAGAAATCCTTAACTTTGAATAACCTAAGGTTCATTGATTAAATCCAGGGAAATAATTATTTTTGAGTCATACTAGTTTGAAAACTTTTGTCCATTTGAATATCCTGCTATTATCCTAATGTCAGGATGTCAAATTAAACCAATTCATCTCCCAAAATAGTTGTATGTAGATTTTTCCTTTTCTTTCTTCCTTTAAAAAAAATTAGTATCGCCCTGGCTGGTTGGCTCAGTGGTAGAGTGTTGGCCTGGCGTGCAGGAGTTCTGGGTTCGATTCTGGCCAGGGCACACAGGAGAAGCGCCCATCTGCTTCTCCACCCCTCCCCTTCTCCTTCCTCTCTGTCTCTCTCTTCCCTTCCCACAGCCAAGGCTCCATTGGAGCAAAGTTGGCCCGGGCGCTGAGGATGGCTCCATGGCCTCTGCCTCAGGCGCTAGAATGGCTCTGGTTGCAACAGAGCAACATCCAATGGGCAGAGCATCGCCCCCTGGTGGGCATGCTGGATGGATCTTGGTCGGGCACATGCGGGAGTCTGTCTGACTGCCTCCCCGTTTCCAACTTCAGAAAAATACAAAAGAAAAAAAATTAACATCATTCTCCATCCCCGACCCCCCCCCCCCCCCCAGTCATAAATCCCAGCTATTAGTGGTTTAAACCTTGAAGACATTTACTGTTTTGCAGCTCAGGAGTAGTTCAGTAGCTTATTAGTGTCATTGGCACTCAGGCTTTTTATTTATTTTTGTTCCATCATTTAGTTTGTGTACTTTTGATCTTTGTTGTCTCATGTCTGGGGGAAACAAAGGGTTGAATTTTAGCTAGATGTCTAACTGGGCTGCTAGTGTCATTCTTGATTCTTCCCTTTCCTGCTGCTTACATATTTGGTACCAAGACCTATTCTTTTATTTTGTCTCAGATTAATCCTTTTTGTTCTCTCCTCTCACTTTAGCCCAAGCCTACATCATATACTCTATTCCATGATAATTGACTGTTTTCCTCCCTATGATATTTTCACAGTCCAGTCTAACCTGGATTTATATATAAATTTGCATTTTAAATATCAGTCTTTTTTTGAAAATAGCTTCCCATTGTTTATAGGTTAAAGTCTAGAGCCCTTAGCCTGGGTCAAAGTTTTCCACATCATGGCGTTTACCTATACTGCCAGCCTTATCATCACAATTGCAGTGAGATCCTGTTCTTTTTTAGGTCAATGTATATATTCCTGTCCTTGATTGATGTCTGGTTGTATCTTGCCCTACAAAGAACAGTAGGATGTTTTACTTTCACTGCTAAACTCATCTGTAGGGGCAATACTCTTACATCAAAAGTGCATATGAAATGATAGTGCAGGATTTGATTTTTCTGAAATTAAGCATTTTTTTCATCTCTTATTTATATCCTTACAAATAACTTTCAATAAAGATTTGATTATGCAGACTTGTGCCATGTCTGCCTCTTTTATTTTTATCCTTTTCACATATATTCAGATTTTTAGTAAATTGGTTAATTGTAATTTTTTTAATTTAGAAAATTAAATTCAACAGGGTGATATTGATCAACAAGAGTACATAGGTTTCTGCCTAACCAGGCGGTGGCATAGTGGATAGAGCATCGAACTGGGATGCAGAAGATCCAGATTCGAAACCCCGAGGTCGCCAGCTTGAGCGCGGGCTCAACTGGTTTGAGCAAGGCTCACCAGCTTGAGCCCTAGGTCGCTGGCTTGAGCAAAGGGTCACTTGGTCTGCTATAGCCCTCTGGTAAAGGCAAATATGAGAAAGCAATCAATAAACAACTAAGGTGCTGCAAAGAAGAACTGATGCTTCTCATCTCTCTCCCTTCCTGTCTGTCTGCCCCTATCTGTCCCTCTCTCTGACTCTCTCTGTCTCTGTCACACACACACAAAAAAAAAAGAGAGAGAAAAAGAGTACGTAGGTTTCAGGTAAACATTTCTCCAGCATTTGAACAATTGATTATGTTGTATACCTATCACCCAAAGTCAAATCATTAATTGTATTTTAATTTATTTGTGTTCATTGATTATATAGGGAGAGTGTTAGAGTTAATCTTGTAAACTGTGTATTGATATGTATGCCTATGTTTCATGAGAAGGTTGTGTATGCAAGGTGGTCCCCCTACCCTCTCTGCCCCAAATGCTGATGAAGCCAAGAGACCAAAGAATGAAGTAGAAAAATTCAGCTTACTGATTTACAGTTGTTTTTTTTTTTTCTGAAGCTGGAAACGGAGAGAGACAGACAGACTCCCGCATGCGCCCAACCGGGATCCACCCGGCACGCCCACCAGGGGCAACGCTCTGCCCACCAGGGGGCGATGCTCTGCCGCGACCAGAGCCACTCTAGCCCCTGGGGCAGAGGCCAAGGAGCCATCCCCAGCGCCCGGGCCATCTTTGCTCCAATGGAGCCTTGGCTGCGGGAGGGGAAGAGAGAGACAGAGAGGAAGGAGGGGGGGGGGTGGAGAAAGCAAATGGGCGCTTCTCCTATATGCCCTGGCTGGGAATCGAACCCGGGTCCCCCGCACGCCAGGCCGACGCTCTACCGCTGAGCCAACCGGCCAGGGCCTGATTTACAGTTTTAATAGGGAACTTATTGGTGGAAATGGAGTCCTTTTACGGAGTCCTGAGAAAAGCATTTGAGAGACTCATGTAAGGGAGATTGAAGGTCCCTGGTAAGATTTATTGGGGTTGAGGCCCTGGCCGGGTTGCTCAGTGGATAAAATTTCATCTTGCTGAGCAGGTATCTCAGGTTGAATCCCAGTCAGGGCGTGTAAGAGAAGTAATCAGTGAGTACACAACTAAATGGAAAAAGAAAGTGAACAACCAGTTGTTTTCCTTTGCTTCCTCCTCCTCCTTTTTTTTTTTTTTTGAAGATTTTATTGATTTTAGAAAGAGAAGAAAGTGGGGAGGAGTGGGAAGCATCAACCTCACTTCTTTTGTGTGCCTTGACTAGGCAAGCCCGGACTTTCTATCCAGGTCGATACTTTATTCATGTGCTACCACAGGTCAGGCTGCTCCCTTCCTTTATTAATATGTAGTGGCCCTGGCCATTTGGCTCAGTGGTAGGGCGTCAGCCTGGTGTGTGGAAGTTCCTGTTGGATTCCTGGTCAGGGCGCACAGGAGAAGTGACCATCTGCTTCTCCACCACTCCTCCTCCTCCTTCTCCTCCTCCTCCTCCTCTCACTCTCTCACTCTCTCTATCTCTCTTCTTCTCCTGCAGCCATGGCTCGAATGGTTTGAGCAAGTTGGCCTTGGGCGCTGAAGTATGGCTCCATGACTTCACCTCAGGCACTAAAATAGCTTGGTTGCGGAGCAACAGAGCAGCAAGCATTGTCCGGTAGCGGGCTTGCCGGGTGAATCCGGTCTGGGTGCATGTGGGAGTCTGTTTCTTTGCTTCCCTGCTTCTCACTTAATTAAACATAAATCTAGTTACCTCTGCTAACAATCTCACAGAAACAGTCAGAGTTGGCAGTAGGACAAAATGGATCCCCACATGGTTCACCTCCCAGACCCCCTGTTTTACATTCCCTTAAACAATGGACCAGGCTTCTTTAGGGTTGATCAGAAGACCAAAGGGACCAGTTACCAGGGGCTCTGGCACCAGGGCGAGTTAAAAGATAACATTAAGAGCACCTAGCCTCTGAGGAAGGGCAAATAGTGAAGGAAGGATTAGTAGTAGTTCTTGATTAACCCAGAGCCTATGTAGGGGGAAAGGGGAGAGGTCAGGGTTCAGGCAGATTAGTTTTAAAATGGAGTCATCTTTTCAAGATGGAGTCAGCACTATTTGCACAGTGTGTGTGTGTGTGTGTGTGTGTGTGTGTGTGTGTGTGTGTGTGTGTGTTTACATGGATTACTTGTGAACTTTTCTTCCCCATCGATCTGGAGTTTTCTCTACAGCAATATCTATCTAACTCTCAAGTCATGAATTCAAACAAAGGAACACAACACTCCTTGTGATTCAAGAGTTTGGAGGAAAAAGACGAGTTGGAAATTTTTTGTTCTCTTTTCTGCATTCATTGTACTTTTTTCATTGCAAATTTACTAAAAATAGTGTAATCAGATTCTACTCAGTGTAGATGATTCTACTTTAACTAGAAGTGTAATTTTTAGTTATCTTTATTTTTTAGTTATCTTTATTTTATTTATATTTTTTGTGATGGAGACAGAGAGAGGGACAGATAGGGACAGACAAACAAGAAGGGAGAGAGATGAGAAGCATCAGTTCTTCTTTGCGGCACCTTAGTTGTTCATTGATTGCTTTCTCATATGTGCCTTGACCGGGGGTCTACAGCAAACCGAGTGACCCCTTGCTCAAGCCAGCGACCTAGGGCTCAAGTTGGTGAGCCTTGATCAAACCACATGAGCCTGCATTCAAGCCGGCGACCTTGGGGTTTTGAACCTGGGTCCTCCATATCCCAGTCTGATGCTCCATCCACTGCACTACCTCCTGGTCAGGCTAGTTAGTTATCTTTATTTTAATGAGGTTTAGCTACAATTAGAGTAACTTGGAAGCCTTATTGAATTGTAAATAGTTTTTTTAATCACTTTTATGTTACATAATACTCTTTAAAGTTATTTAAAAAATGTTTATTGTATTGATTTTAGAGAGAGAGGAAGGGAGAGAGGGAGAGAGAGACAGGAACATTGATCTGCTACTGTATGTTCCCTGACTGCGGATTGAACTGGCAACCTCTGTGCTTCGGGACAATGCTCTAAGGCCCGTGGTCGGCAAACTCATTAGTCAACAGAGCCAAGTATCAACAGTACAACGATTGAAATTTCTTTTGAGAGCCAAATTTTTAAAACTTAAACTATATAGGTAGGTACATTTCTTACCGAGGTAGCGCCCACACGTGGTATTTTGTGGAAGAGCCACACATAAGGGGCCAAAGAGCCACATTTGGCTCGCAAGCCTCAGTTTGCCAACCAGCACCTTAGGAACTGAGCTTTCTGGCTAGAGCTAAAACTGTTTTCAGCTCTGAAACATTTTCAATATACAAACAAATATGGAAATAATATCACATATTTTTGTACTCAACACTGAGATTAATAGATGTTAACCTTTTGCCATATTTGTGTTAAAGCCTTTTTTGATTAAAAAACTGAAGGTCATCTTCTTCTTCCTTCCTTTCTCTTTCCCTCCAGTGAGGTTACCAGTATCCTGAAATTCCTGTGTCATATTCAGGGATGTTTTTGTACTTTTACTATATTCAAACTATATATTTGTTTTAGTGTTAAAATTTTACATAAGTCATTTTATATTGTATGAATTATTTTGCACTTTTCTCTTTTCATTTACTATTTTGTTAATATAGGCTAGTTCACTCATTCATAACTATTGTTTAGCATTGTATGGTATGATCAAACCATAGTTTGCATATCTAGTTTTTTGCTGAGGGACAGTTAGATGCTTCACATTTTTTATTGTTTCCAAAGGGCTGCAGTGAACATCTTGCATGTGTCTGTTTGTATAGATATATCAGAATATATCTGATATATTCAGGACTTGACTTTTCACCATGTATTATATAATAGTGTAATAGAAGGTTTTAAAGTAAAAATACAGGTTTTTTATAGTTTTTATTATACCTTTTAAAAGCAATTCTCTCTATCTTGTTTAAAAATGCTTATATCTTCTAAAAGATTTAAGGTTTTTACATTTCATATTTAGGTCTTGAATTCAACTGGAATTTATCTTTGCATATAACATGAGCTTGAAATTTAATTTTATTTTTTTCAATATGAGGATTGAGTTTAGTACCATGTATTGAACAGTCATTTTCTTTCTCTATAGATCGATAGTGTCACCTCTGTCACATACCAATTTCCTATTTGTCCTAAGCTCTCTGTTGTAGTGATAAGTCTTTTGCAATATCATATTACTTTAATTATTGTAAGATTAGAATAAGTCTTGATATGGCAGGATTTCCCTTATTATTATTCTTTAGAAGAATCTTGGCTGTTCTTTGTTCTAAACTTTTTCATTTGAATTTCAGGATCAGCTTGTCAAGTTCTGTGAAAAATCCTAGTTAAATATTGATTGGAATCACATTATATTTGAGCACATTCCTTAAGGAGACATGTACAAGGATACTCATTGTAATACTGTTTAAAATAGGGGAAAGTTGGAAACAATGAAGATTAGTAAGTAGTTTAATCATGCAGTGGAGTACTTTACAATAGAATACAAATATTGCCATCTTTATAGTACTGTGTCTGCCTATTTATGAGGATAGGTTGTTTTTCTTTCAAAAATCTCCATAAATTGCTTATCTTTTGTTAGATTTATCCCTAGATATCTTTTCATTTTTGTTTACTATAAATGGTATCATTAAAATTTATTTCTAATTTCTTATTTATTGATTTAAAAAAATATATTTTTTTCAGAGACAGTGAGAGAGAGTCAGAGAGAGGGATAGACAGGACAGACAGACAGGAACGGAGAGATGAGAAGCATCAATCATTAGTTTTCCGTTGGGCATTGCAACACCTTAGTTGTTCATTGATTGCTTTCTCATATGTGCCTTGACCGCGGGCCTTCAGCAGATTGAGTAACCCCTTGCTTGAGCCAGCGACCTTGGGCTCAAGCTGGTGAGCTTTTGCTCAAACCAGATGAGCCTGCTCTCAAGCTGGCGACCTCGGGGTCTCGAACCTGGGTCCTCCACATCCCAGTCCGACGCTCTATCCACTGCTCCACTGCCTGGTCAGGCTGATTTAAAAAATATTTCACAAAACTTTTCAAATGCTTTTGATTTTTTATGTTGATCAAGCAACCTTCTGAAGTCTCTTTTAGTAGTTAATCTGTAGATTTTCTTATTTATTAGTGCTTACTATATGTCAGGAATTCACATCTATCTCATTTAACATTCTCAGCAAGCCTTAGGGATCAAATATAGTTTTAGGGAAGTAACATGACCAAAGTCACACAGTTATTATTCACATACATTTCTGTTCACATCTGAGTCCTGTGTTTTTAGCCTCTACTGCCTCTGTTGAAACTGCATACTGGTGAATGTTAAGGAAAACTTTACAAAGCATTTGAGTTTGATCTGGGAGGAGAGGACAGGATGAATAGAAGAAACATAAAATACAAAGCTTCACAGGCATGAAAGAATGTGATATAATCAAGTACTAGAGTAGTTTTCACTCTCAATCATGAATAATATAACTGGGTAGAGAATTTTGACATTTTTCCCTTGCACTTTGAAGATAAAATTTGTTGTCTTCTGGTCTCTGCTGTTGAGAAGTCACATTTAGTCTAATTGTTCCCTTGTAAGTAATCTGCTTTAAGTCATTGATTGCTTTTAAAAAAAATTAATTAATAAATTTAGACAGTTAAATTTAACAGGGTGACATTGGTCAATCAGTACATAGATTTAGAGAAAAAAAAATGTCAACATCATTTGGACAGTCGATTATGTTGTATACCCATCACCCAAAGTCAGATAATCTCTGTCACCCTATATTTTGTTTCTCTTTAAGCCCCTCCCCTCCCCCCTTCACCCTCCTCTCCTTGGTAACCAGTGCACTTTTATCTAAGATTTACTTTCTGGTGATCTGTAACTTCACTAAGATATGTCTAGGTGTGGCTGTATTTGTTGGGCTGGTTCTAGATGAGAATTTGTGTCTCTTGTCATTTTTTTTTTTTTTTTACAGAGGCAGAGATAGACAGGGACAGACAGACAGGAACGGAGAGAGATGAGAAGCATCAATCAGCAGTTTCTCGTTGCGCGTTGCGACTTCTTAGTTGTTCATTGATTGCTTTCTCACATGTGCCTTGACCGCGGGCCTTCAGCAGACGGAGTAACCCCCTGCTGGAGCCAGTGACCTTGGGTCTAAGCTGGTGAGCTCTTTGCTCAAGCCAGATGAGCCCGCGCTCAAGCTGGTGACCTCGGGGTCTAGAACCTGGGTCCTTCCGCATCCCAGTCCGACACTCTATCCACTGCACCACCACCTGGTCAGGCTCTCGTCATTTTTGAAACTTGCCAGCCACTGTCCCTTTGAATTTCCAATCTAGCCCATTCTTTATTTTTTGTTTTGTAACTGCTATAACATATTTGTTGGTTCTTCTCAGTCTGTCTTAATAGAGCTTATTCATTTCCTGAATGAGTTTATTTATTTTGCTGAATTGGGGACAGTTTTCTCAGATTTGTTTTCTTTCTTTTTTGTTTTTTTGCAGAGAGGGGGATAGGGACAGACAGCCAGAAACGGAGAGAGATGAGAAGCATTAATCATTAGTTTTTCGTTGCGACACCTTAGTTGTTCATTGATTGCTTTCTCATATGTGCCTTGACTGTGGGGCTACAGCAGACCGAGTAACCCCTTACTCGAGCCAGTGACCTTGGTGACCCACGCTCAAGTTGGTGTCCTTGGGGTCTCGAACCTGTGTCCTCTGCATCCCAGTCTGACGCTCTATCCACTGCGCCACTGCCTGGTCAGGCCAGATTTGTTTTCTAAATAATCTCTTCTTTAACTGTATCTAAACTGCTATCTAGCTTGTCTATTGAATTTTTAATTCAAATAAATCTATTTTCCATTCTAGAAAAATCTTTAATATTGACCTGTTCTTTTTTTTTTTTTGGTCTTATTTATTCTTAGTTAAGGTTTTAAGTCCTTTTACACCTTTGGTGATTTAAAAATATATATTTTTTTGTTTTTTTCAGAAATTTTTGTTCTAAATTTTGAAAGTTCTTTTGGGGGAAGCAAACCTACTGTTCATTTACTAATGATATGCTTGTTAGATTGTTTCTGTGTGTGTTTTAAATTTGGGAATATAAACTTTTTTTAGTGTTTGTATCTGAAGCCATCCATGGGTGGAGTAGAGTAGGAGTGCTTTTACTGTGAGAATACCTCACAGAAACAAATAAAGGTGGTCTGAATATACATGTCTTTACGTGGATATTAACAAGTCCTTGTATAGATAACTTAATTTCTTTTGGGTAAATACCTAGGTGTGTAATAAGTGGATCATATGATAGATGTATATTTAACTTTTAAAAGTTGTGGTTTATATATATATCATAAACTTTGACATTTTGAAATTTTAAAGTGTACAATCCAGTGGCATTAATTATATAACTTTAAAAAATTTATTTCAAAATTGAATTTATTGGGGTGGCATTGGTTCTAATTACATAACTTTTAAAGAAATTTTTAAAATGTTTTTCTATTTGGGTGTTCCATTTTTTGTTTTCTGTGATTTCTTTTTTGCCCATGGGTTATTTAGAAGTTTGGAGGAATTTTCAGATCATATATTAGAAACTAGTAATTTCTAGTTTTAATTCTGTGATGATCAGAGAATACACTTACATAATATCAATTAATTTTAGGTTTCTTTTTTTTTTTTTAAAGATTTCTTTCATAGCCCAGAATATGATCTGTCTTGGTCAGTTTTCCATCTGCACTTGAAAAATGTGTGTATTCTGTTATTTGGTGTAGTGTTCTATAAATGTCAGCTTAAAGTGATTGATAGTGTTGTTAAGTTCTGCATTATTACTGATTTTCTGTGTACTTGTTTTATTTATTCCTGAGAGAGGAGTGTTGAAGTCTTCAAGTATAATTGTAGATTTGTCTCTTTCTCCTTGCAATTGTCAGTTTTTGGTTCTTACATTCAGAAGTTCTCTTACTAGTTGTACACTTAGGATTGTTATATCTTCTGGTTAATTGACTCCTTTATTATTATAGCATGTCCTTTTTATCCCTGGTAATTTTCCTTGTTCTAAAGTTTACTCTGTCTGATACTAATATCTTTCTTTTGATTAGTATCAAATAGTAATTTTTTTTTTTTTTTGTATTTTTCTGAAGCTGGAAACGGGGAGAGACAGTCAGACAGACTCCTGCATGTGCCCGACTGGGATCCACCCGGCACGCCCACCACGGGGCGATGCTCTGCCCACCAGGAGGCGGTGCTCTGCCCCTCCAGGGCGTCGCTCTGCCGCGACCAGAGCCACTCCAGCGCCTGGGGCAGAGGCCAAGGAGCCATCCCCAGCGCCTGGGCCATCTTTGCTCCAATGGAGCCTTGGCTGCGGTAGGGGAAGAGAGAGACAGAGAGGAAGGAGGGGGTGGGGGTGGAGAAGCAAATGGGCTCCTCTCCTATGTGCCCTGGCCGGGAATCGAACCCGGGTCCCCCGCACGCCAGGCCGACGCACTACCGCTGAGCCAACCGGCCAGGGCCTAAATAGTACTTTTAAGAATCTTTTTTCTTTTAACCTCTTTGTGTCTTTTTATTAAAGCCCATTTCTTGTTGGCAATTGATCTTATTTTAAAAAATATTTATTGAACGTATTGTGGTGACATTGATTAATGAAATTATGTAGATTTCAAGTGTACAATTCTGTAATACTCATCTGTATATTGTATTGTGTAAAGCTCTTCTATCTCCCCCCAACCATTTTCCCTCTTGTAATCACTTGTCAGTGTTTATGAGGTTTTTAATTTTTTTCCTTAATATCTTCACCTTTTTCACCTGGCTTCCCAATCCCCGCCCTGACAGCTGTCAGTCTGTTTTTTTTCTGTATCTGAGTCTGTTTCTTTTGGTTTATTTATTTTGTATATTAGATTCCATATATAAGTGAAATCATATGGTATTTGTCTTTCTCTGATTGGCTTATTTCAACTTAGCACAATATTCTCCAGGTGCATCCATGCTGTTGCAAAAGGTAAGATTTTCTTCTTTTTTTAGAGTTAAGTAGTATTCCATTGTGTAATTGTATCATAGCCTTTTTATTTATTTTAATTTTTTTATTTTTAATTTTATTTTAGTAAGAGGAGGGGAGGCAGAGACACATTCCCTCCCACATGCATCCTGATGAGGATCCACCTGGTAAGCCCACTAGGGGGTGATGCCCTGCCCATCTGGGGCCCTTGCTTTGTTGCAACTGGAGTCATTTTTCAGCACCTGAGGCGGAGGCCATCAGCCACTTGCTCTAATGGAGTCATGACCAGGGGCCAACTCAGTCTAATTGAGCTATGGCTGCAGGAGGAGAGGAGAGGAGAGGAGGGAGGGAGAGAGAGAGAGAGAGAGAGAGAGAGAGAGAGAGAGAGAGAGAAAGAAAAGCGAGAGGGGGAGGGGTGGAAGCAGATGGGCACTTCTCCTGTGTGCCCTGGCTGGGAATGGAACCTGAGACATCCACACGCAGTCTGATGCTCTACCACTGAGCCAACCAGCCAGGGTCACCACAGTTTTTTTTATCCACTCATCTACTGATGGGCATTTGGGCTGCTTTCGAATCTTGGCTATTGTAAATAATGTTTAGGCAGTTTTCTTGTTGGGCCTTTTTTATGCAATGTGATAATCTCTGGCATTTACATTTAATATGATTAGATTTAAATCTGTCATCTTGCTATTTGTTTCCTATTTATTTCATAAATCTTTTGTTTGCTTTTTCCTCTTTTCTGTCTTCTTTGCATTGTGCATTTATCTCTTTTGTTGATTTAGAACTGGTTATCATCTTGTTATTTTACTAATTGCTTTATGACAGTGGTTCTCAAACTTTTTGAAGTCAGGGCGCATTTAAAATTCTACAAATAATTGTAGGTGCACTATATACAAATTTCTGAGAAATATGTTATAATAATTAAGTCAAATATTAAAGAAAAAAAAATAAAGTCCAAGTGTGCTTTTATGGTAAACAAAATAAATATGACAAAATTAAATTTACTCTGACATTAAAAACATTTATGTTACATTTTTTGAGTTATGCTTTTTAGAATTTGTAAAAAAGGGGATAAAAAATAAAAAATGACAAAAAGTTATCTATTTATATATATAGATACATTCTTAATAAGATTTAGTAAATTTGGCCGGTTCTGGCGTGTGTTGTTTTTCATTCTTGTGTTTATATGAAACATGAGCCTGATGTGTCCTAGCAATTTCTTCAATGTTTGGGCATATATTTGAAAGGAAAACTCTCATTTCCTCATCAATACATTGAAGAATTCATCTCTTTTTACTCTTAATTGTGTTGAGTGCAGAAAACCCCCACCTTACATATCATCTTAACTTTACACCAAACAAAGGATAGAAGAAACTTGCCTCCAGTCTTTCTGGGGAACATGGGGGGTAGTGTAAACAATCCAGCACCACAGCTTAACAGCCTTTTGCAACCTAATCAGGCAAGTGAGGTGGGGGGTTGGGCACACTGTCAGTTTATAGCCAATTCCCCACACCTCTGTCCCCCAAAAATCTAAACTCCAAAAACCCTGTTGGTGTTTTGGTCCCCAACAGGCACATTTTTCTCTGAAATACCATAGGGCGTGCCTGGAGATCTTCTAGGGCGCACCATTGCACCCTGGCACACACTTTGAGAACCACTGCTTTATGATATAGTTATATATCTTTAGCTTATCACACTCTATCTTCAGTTATATCATACTACTTCATTTGTAGTATAGAAATATGGTAATAGTTTGTTTCTCTTTTTTCTCTCTAGGCTTTTATACCGTTGTTGTACAATATATATATATGTATATATATATTTTTTTAATTTTTAATTTTTAATTTTTTTTACACAGAGACAGAGAGAGAGTCAGAGGGATAGATAGGGACAGACAGACAGGAATGGAGAGAGATGAGCAGCATCAGTCATCAGCTTTTTGTTGCGACACCTTAGTTGTTCATTGATGCTTTCTCATATGTGACTTGACTGTGGGCCTTCAGCAGACCAAGTTACCCCTTGCTTGAGCCAGTGACCTTGGGCTCAAATCAGAGGAACCCGTGCTCAAATTGGCGACCTTGGGGTCTCGATCCTGGGTCCTCTGCATCCCAGTCCAATGCTCTATCCACTGCGCCACCTCCTGGTCAGGCTATATTTTTTATATATATCATAAACCCCTGAATACTATTATTTTAATTTATACAATAAATTTCTAATAGATTTTAAATAATAAAAAAAATCATACTCATCTTGTTACCATTTCTATTCTCTTTGTTTCTATTTGTAACTCCATGTTTTTATCTGGTATCATTTTCCTTTTGCCTGAGTGACTTACTTTAACATATCTTGCTTGCAGTGTGGGTTTGCTAGTAAAGGAATCTTTCATTTTTTTGTATGTTTGAAAATGGATTCTGCTTTTATTTTTCATTTGATTTTGAAAGATAATGTCTCTGTGTATAGGAGTCTAGTACTTTTTTTTTTTTTTTTTTCTGAAAATGGAAACGGGGAGAGACAGACAGACTCCCGCATGCGCCCGACCAGCATCCACCCCGCACGCCCACCAGGGGGCGACGCTCTGCCCACCAGGGGGCGATGCTCTGCCCCTCCGGGGCGTCATTCTGTTGCGACCAGAGCCACTCTAGCGCCTGGGGCAGAGGCCAAGGAGCCATCCCCAGCGCCGGGGCCATCCTTGCTCCAATGGAGCCTCCGCTGCAAGAGGGGAAGAGAGAGACAGAGAGGAAGGAGAGGGGGAGGGGTGGAGAAGCAGATGGGCGCTTCTCCTGTGTGCCCTGGCCAGGAATCGAAACCGGGACCTCTGCACGCCAGGCCGACACTCTACCACTGAGCCAACCGGCCAGGGCCTGGAGTCTAGTACTTTAAAGATATTGTTTCAGTATCTTCTTGCTTGCATAATTTTCTAAGAGAAATTTGCCTCATTTTATTCTTTTCTCTGTGCCAAACCTAACCTGTCTTTTTCTATGACTGCTTTTCAGATTTCTTTTAAATCCCTGCTTTTGAGAAATTTGATTATGATGCACTTAGTGTAATTTCTTTTATGTTTCTTGTGCTGCTTGGGTTTGTTGAGCTTCTTGGCCTTATGTGTTTATAATTTTAACCAAATTTTGAAAAAATTCGAACATTATTTCTTCATATATTTTTATACTATCTCCTATTTTGGGGGACTTGTATTACATGCATATTAGACTGTTTGAAGCATAGCTCACTGATATTTAAAAATTTTTTTGAGGTCTTTGTCTTTTATTTTTGTTAATTTCTATTTCTATATTTTCAGACACATTCATCTTTTTTTTGCCCTATTCAATGTTAATTTAATTCAATGTATTTTTTATCTCAGACATTATAGTTTAATCCCTAGAAGTTCAGCTGCCCCCCTTCTTTATCCAAGTAAGAGGAGAGGAGATAGACTCCTGCATGCGCCCCTGACCAGGATCCACTTGGCATCCTCTGTCTGGGGCCAATGCTCTACCCATTTGGGGCCATGCTTGCAAACTGAACCATTTTTAGTGCATGAGGTGGAGGCTGCAAGGAGCCATCCTCAGCACCCAGGCCAGTGTGCTGGAATCAATGGAGCCATGACGGTAGGATGGGGATTGTGGAGAGGGGGAAGGGTGGAAAAGCAGATGGTTGCTTTTCCTGTGTGCAGTGACTGGAAATCGAACCTGGGATATCCACATACCGGGCTGACACTCTACCACTGAGCCAACTGGCCAGGGTCTAGAAGTTCAACTTTTTTTTATATCTTCTATATCTCTACTTAACTTTGAACATGTGGAATACTGTTATTATATAAAAACTTTTAATGTTCTTTTTGCTAATTTTAATGTGTTAATTCTAGATCACTTTTGATTAATTATTCTCATTATAGATTTTTCTTCTTTATATTCCAGACATTTAATGCGTGACACTGTATATTTTACCTTGTTGAATACTTGATATTTTTTCTACTTATAAATATTTTTGAATTTTGTTTTGATATAGAGTTAATTTTTAGGAACTGTTTCTTTCAAGTCTTGCTTTTATGATTTGTTAAGTGGTTCTGGAGAAGTGCTCAATCTAGGGCTAATTATTCCCTACTACCAAGGAAAGTACCTAATGTCTCATGAATTAAGAGTTTTTTCAGTCTAGTTGATGGGAATGGATACCATTCTTGGTCTTATATGTGGGCATGGTCTTATATGTGGGCATCTGAATCCTTTCAGATACTTTTGTTTGCTTGGGCTGGAGTAGTTTATACTTATGTTCTGGTCTGTACTCTGATAACTACTCAGATTTCTGGAATTATTTCTCTGCAGTTCTTTTCTCTTTGGAACTCTGCTCTATGAGCTTAAGCCGTTTTGATTTTCCTGGACTCAGTTTTGTCTCTTCAATTCAGGAAGTTTGCCTGGCTCTATTTAGTTCTCCTGTGTTGTGGCCTTCAAACTCTCTCAAGGAAGTAAGCTGTGACACTTTTATAGGGCTTACTTCATTTGCTTTCCACTTGTCAGAGATCCTTGTCCTTCATTGCCTAATATCCAGTGTCTTGAAAACCATTGATTGGTATATGTTATCTGTTTTGTTGTTGTAGTTATGGTTGAGGGTGTACAGTGCCTGTTACCCCATTTTGGGCTGAAATGCAAAAACACTGAAGTGCAAGATTTTTTAAAGCCTTTATTTTGATACAGGTTTTATTTAACTCACTTTTATTAAAAAGTATATTGTTTGAGTGAAGAATAATATTATAGTATATTTTTTCTTTTAGAGTTAAATAATACTTTGATTATAACAGATTGAAGAAAAGGCGGTATTGCCCATCTCTTTTAGAAAACAAGTGTTTTTAAATTAAATGCTTAACTCATTAATTATGTACATATTTGTAGTACAGTATTATATGCTATATTCTTATAGCTGTATTTACCTTAATCAATCAGTTAAATGAACTGTCTTCTGTATCTGTGCTCCCAGAAAATCTGTTGTTGTTTTTTTTCTGTAATGGGAATATATTATCTCTTTCTAGAGAAGGGGCCCACATGTGTTAGATTTCTACCCTCATCTGCTTTCATGGGTAGATTTTCCTGAAAAAAGGTAGTGACAGGTTTCTTAATTTTTAGGTTAGATACTTTAAGCTTGTTATTTATAAGATTAGTCTGACATTTGTTAGAATTTACACGGTATCTTTCCATCCTTTTACTTTTAACTATATTTTTATGTATTTAAGTATATCTGTATGCATTTTCTTCACTAGATTTATTGTGGTGATAATTTCCCAGTATGTACAACTATCGAATCATTATATTGTACATCTGAAACTAAAATAATGTTCTGTGTCAGTTATTGTCTCAGAAAAGTGTATTTATTATAGAGAGGATGGATATATTTGGATTTTGCTTTTTCAATCCAATCTGACAGTCTCTGTCTTTTAATTGGTATGCATAGACCATTTACATTTATTGCAGTCCTCGATATGGTTTTATTACCATTCACCATCTTGCTAGGTTTCTATTTTCCATTACATTGTTTCCCTTAGACAACAATCTGGGAGATAATAATTTTGACCTTATTTTATCGAGGAGAAAGTTAAGGGTCTTGCTCAAAGTGTAGTAACTGACATTGCTGGGATACAGATCTTCTGAATTGGAGTCGAATAAATATTGTTTTGAAATGTAAACCACTCTTTTGCTTACTGATTAACACATTTTCAGAGGTTCTCCTAATTGCCTGTAATTTATCCTCCATAGTTACTTTTTCCTGGCAATTATTTATAGTCAAAGGGCAATGTAGTTTAATCTTTCTAGGCTTTAGGCTGCTTATTTGTGTGTACATACAATTTTAATGGTACTACATACCCTGGAGATAATTTACTATCAACTCTTAGTTTTGTAGTTGATATTTATCTTGAAGCAGTGGTTGAAATCTCTGTTTTTAAATACTTCTCTCATAGTTTAAGAGTACTGGCCTCAGTGATGCCACGGACCAGCTCGGCTCCTAATTAAGGAAACATACTTATCAAAACAAAAAGGATGGGACCCGGAGGACTCTTCAAAATGCCTGGCAGTATCCGAGTGCCCCATAGCCCCAGTTTGCTTCATTATATATCCATATGCAAATCAAGGACCTTGATACAAAGTTGCACATCCAAGGCTAAGACAGAAACTCTCCCAAGGCAAAAACAGGATACATTAGTGAAATCTACCAACATCTGAAAACAAACAGAGTCAGAGGAAGGGGATGTAAACTGCTTCCAGCAACCTAAGGAAGCAAGTGAAGTGGGTGCAAATACTCAGCATCATAGCCAAATATGGAGATGGAGGGGGGAGAACTTAGCCTTTTGCTAAGCCTCAAATCTACAATGGCTTTTTGCCATTTACGGTCCACAACACAGTGATTTATAGACCAATGGATTAATTTGATTCATAGATTAGGAAGACTTGAAATTTTTTTAGTTGACTTGAGGGGGGGGGAGGGAGAGAGAGAGGGGAAGGAAGAGAGAAAGAGAGAGAGAAACATCAACTCGCTGTTCTGTATAGTTCCAGTTAGTTGTACACTCATTGATTGCTTCTTGTATGTACTCTGACTGGGTGATTGAACCCACTTCAGTGTGCTGAGATGAAGTTTTATTCACTGGGGCACCCGGCAGGGGCCAGATTAGGTAGACTTGTGCATTTTTTATTCTATGGCTATATATCTTTTGGATCTTTGTAGGACGTGGAGTTCAAAGACTACTACTGCCTAGGAGTCGGCTGCTTGTTTTTGTAAATAAAGTTTTATTGAAACACACTCATTTATTTATATTGTTCATGGTTGCTTTCACTCTGCAGTCAGACTTGAGTAGTTGCGACAGAAACTATTTGCCTCTCAAAGCCTAAAATATTAATATTTACTATCTGGCCCAGTAATAAAAAAGTGTTGTCAAAAAAAAAAAAGTGTTGTCTCCTATAATAGAACCATGTTTTTTTAATCTAGAAATCATATTTTTTCCCCAACCATTTAAAATTGTTGCAAACCTGTGAATAGCTTAAATAAATAATAAATTTAAATAACCTGTGAATAGTTTAAATAAATAATTTGAGGTTTCATCCAAACCAAACTACCATGAAAGGATATTAATTTTCAAAAGACATGTGTTTGGCTTAATACTGCCTTTTTGTTTATCATATACTAGTGTAAGCATAAGTAACTATCAATCATTTGAATTCTAGTTTGAAAGGTGAGAGGGAGGCTGAGAAAATGGTGAAATAAGGAACCCAGGAAGGGGGAACAGGTTAGGTGAACAGAGATCACAGAGAACTTGGACTGGGCAGGAGGCAATTTCTGAGAACTTTCCATTTTGCCTAGTGATACCTCATTATTTATTACCGATCAGCGTTTATTATGAGCTACGAATAGGGTTTTTTTTGGTCAGGTAATTGCAAAGATATGCTGGTTCTTAAAATGTGAATATATTTTCTTTTTCCTTATAAAGGGACTTAGTTTCTTTGAAATCTGAATGAATTTATGTATTTTGTTTATATGTTTATGTATATATACACAGAAGAGAATGAGGAAGAGAAGAAAAAGAGAAACTTGAATAATTTGGTTAAAAGATCTCCTGAGTACAGGTTTCCTCTGCTAACTGAAAATACAGTATTCCTATTAAACCTTTTGTGAGCAGAAATGGCATACACTGAAGAAGCAATTACCATTAATTTATATGGAAAAAAATTTGAGCATTCCCAGACCCCAAAAATAACTTACCAAATCATACCAAATAACACATAAAACCTAAAATAACACTAGTGTATAGTAGGAGCAGGAATGATATGATAAATACACAGCTTGTATAAAGTAGAAGTAATGTATGCATAATTTCACTTACCAGAATTGGGAAGACAGCGAGCACACAGGAAGGCTGAGAGGTGGTGATGATGGTGTGTTAGGCAGAGTCATTGGAAGTTGGGGTGGTGCAAGGTACAGGAGACTAGGGTCTAGGAGAGGAAGCAGAGGGTCGTCTTTTAACATCTCATTGCCTGAATTGATCAGGGCAAGACAGGTTACTTCTATGTCTGCCTGTCTCAATATTCAAAGTCAGGGTTCAAGGTTAGTCGTTTGCTGTGGCTGATGTGGAAACCTTGATATATGATGGCATGCTTGCCTGCTTAGACTGGCAGATTTTTCTATCATGCAATTCTTTTTTTTTTTTTTGTATTTTTCTGAAGTGAGAAGCGGGGGTAGGGGCGGAGGCAGACAGATAGACTCCCGCCTGCACCCAACTGGATCCACCTGGCATGCCCACCAGGGGGCAATGCTGGGCCCCTCTGGGGCGTCGCTTTGCTGCAACCAGAGCCATTCTAGTGCCTGAGGCGGAGGCCATGGAGCTATTCTCAGCGGCCCTCTCCACAACTTTGCTCCAGTGGAGCCTTGGCTGTGGGAGGGGATGAGAGAGATAGAGAGAAAGGAGAAGGGAGGGGTGGAGAAGCAGATGGGTGCTTTAACTGTGTGCCCTTGCCAGGAATTGAACCTGGGACTTCCACATGCTGGGCCGATGCTCTACCACTGAGCCAACGGGCCAGGGCCTATCATGTAATTCTTCGTAGGCTCAGACATCCTTGAGATCTGTCCTAAACCTACATGCCGTTGCAAAATTAAAGTCATACTTTTCTGCAATCATTGCAGCAATCTTAGTGAAAATCTCATGCAAGTGCTTCACCTTCAGTTCCTGGATGACTTCATTTTCGGGCCATTTGCTAATGCATTAGGTTTTTGGTTCATATCCTTTCCTTTTGCAATTGTATTAGTTCTTCATCTGTGAGTTGTTAATCATGGGATGCTAAAACCTGTTCAACATCATCTTTGTTAGCTTCTACAAACCCAGCCTTCTTAATCAAAGTCACTATTGCCATATTTATTGTTGTTAGTTTGAAGCTGCTAAAATTGTTTATTGCTTTATGACAGTTTTCTAAAAATGCTATTTCTCATTGAGGCTGTTAGCCTGTTGAAAGCATCTCCATGGTTAGTGATTGCCAATTTTATATTGTATTCTTTCCAGATATATATTTTTTAATTCAGTGAGGGGAGGAGAGGCAGGGAGGCAGACTCCTGCATGTGCCTTTACAGGAATCCACCTGGCAAGCCCACTAGGGGGCAATGCTCTGCCCATCAGGGGCCATTGCCCTGTTGCTCAGCAACTGAGCTCTTTTTTTAAATTAATTTATTGTGTTTACATAGATTCTAATGTCACCCATGTTCCCCAGTACCTCCCCCCTGTCTCCCTCCCCGTAATGCCTTCCTCCCTTCCCTCCAGGATTTGCTTTACTGCTCTTGTCCCATCCTATCACCCTATCATCCCCTTTCCCCCCATCCGCTTTCCTTCTGGATCCTTTGATCCCGCTTCTGTCTCTATTCTGCTCCTCAGTTCATATTGTGTGTCAGATTCCTCATATGAGTGAGGTCATATGATATTTTTCTTTCCCTGCCTGGCTTATTTCACTTAGTTCCATCCATGTTTTTGCAAAAAATAATATTTCCTTCCTTTTCATGGCCTCATAGTATTCCATTGTGTATATGTATCACAGCTTTTTAATCCAATTGTCCACTGACGGACACTTGGGCTGTTTCCAGATCTTGGCTATTGTAAACAATACTGCTATAAACATGGGAGTGCATGGTGCATTTCTCTTTTTCAAACTGTGCTATGATATTCTTGGAGTATATTCCTAAAAGTGGGATGGCTGGGTCAAAAGGCAGTTCGATTTTTAATTTTTTGAGGAATCTCCATACTGTTTTCCACAGTGGCTGCACCAGTCTGCATTCCCACCAGCAGTGCAGGAGGGTTCCCTTTTCTCCATATCCTTGCCAGCACTTACTCTGTGCTGTTTTGTTGATGAGCACCATTCTTACTGGTGTGAGGTAATATCTCATTGTGGTTTTAATTTGCATTTCTCTAATGGTTAGTGATGTTGAGCATTTTTTCATATGCCTATTGGCCATCTGTATGTCCTCTTTGGAGAAGTGTCTATTCATCTCTTTTGCTCATTTTTGATTGGATTGTTTATCTTCCTGGTGTTGAGTTTTACGAGTTTTTTTAATAAATTTTGGTTATTAACCCCTTATCAGACATATTGTTGAATATGTTCCCCCATTGTGTGGTTTGTCTTTTTATTTTGTTCATATTGTCTTTAGCTGTGCAAAATCTTTTTAGTTTGATATAATCCCATTTGTTTATCCTGTCCTTTATTTCACTTGCCTGTGGAGATAAATCAGCAAATATATTGCTGTGAGTGATGCTGGAGAGCTTACTGCCTATGTTTTCCTCTAGGATGCTTATGGTTTCACGATTTACATTTAAGTCTTTTATCCATTTTGAATTTATTTTTGTGAATGGTGTGAGTTGGTGGTCTAGTTTCATTTTTTTGCAGGTAGCTGCCCAATTTTCCCAACACCATTTGTTAAAGAGGCTGTCTTTACTCCATTGTATGCTATCACTACCCTTGTCAAATATCAATTCTTCATAAAGGTGTGGGTTTATTTCTGGGTTCTCTGTTCTGTTCCGTTGATCTATATGCCTGTTCTTATGCCAGTACCAAGCTGTTTTGTTTGTTTTTTTATTCATTTTAGAGAGGAGAGGGGAGAGACAGAGAGAGAGAAGGGGGGGAGGAGCTGGAAGCATCAACTCCCATATGTGCCTTGACCAGGCAAGCCCAGGGTTTTGAACCAGCGACCTCAGCATTTCCAGGTTGATGCTTTATCCACTGCGCCACCACAGGTCAGGCCCAAGCTGTTTTGAGTACAATGGCCCTGTAGAATAACTTGATGTCTGGAAGTATGATACCACCCACTTTTTTCTTCTTTTTCAAGATTGCTGAGGCTATTCGTGTTATTTTTTGGTTCCATATGAATTTTTGGAATATGTGTTCTATATCTTTGAAGTATGTCCTTGATATTTTTTTTTTTAATTTTTTTTTCTTTTTTTTTTTCCTGAAGCCGGAAACGGGGAGAGACAGACTCCCGCATGCGCCCGACCGGGATCCACCCGGCACGCCCACCAGGGGCGACGCTCTGCCCACCAGGGGGCGATGCTCTGCCCCTCTTGGGGGTCGCTCTGCCGTGACCAGAGCCAGTCTAGCGCCTGGGGCAGAGGCCAAGGAGCCATCCCCAGCGCCCGGGCCATCTTTGCTCCAATGGAGCCTTGGCTGCGGGAGGGGAAGAGAGAGACAGAGAGGAAGGAGGGGGTGAGGGTGGAGAAGCAAATGGGCGCTTCTCCTATGTGCCCTGGCCGGGAATTGAACCCGGGTCCCCCGCACGTCAGGCCGATGCTCTACCGCTGAGCCAACCGGCCAGGGCTGTCCTTGATATTTTTAATAGGAATTGCATTGACTTTATAAATTGCTTTGGGTAATATGGACATTTTAATGATGTTTATTCTTCCTAGCCATGAATACAGTATATGCTTCCACTTGTTTGTATCTTCCTTGATTTCTTTTATCAATGTTCTATAATTTTCCAAGTACAAATCTTTAACCTCCTTGGTTATATTTACTCCTAGGTATTATATTTTTTTTCTTGCAGTAGTGAAGGGAATTTTTTTCTTAATTTCTCTTTCAGACAGATCATTGTTGGTGCATAAAAATGCCTCTGATTTCTGAGTATTAATTTTATATCCTGTCACCTTGCTCAATTAATTTATCAGGTCCAGTAGTTTTTTAACTGCAACTTTAGGTTTTTCTAGGTACAGTATCATATCGTCAGCAAATAATGATAGTTTTACTTCTTTTCCAATTTGGATGCCTTTTATTTCTTTTTCTTGTCTGATTGCTGTGGCTAAGACCTCCAGAACCTATATTGAATAGGAGTGGTGAAAGGGGGCACCATTGTCTTGTTCCGGATCTTAAGGGGATTACTTTGAACTTTTGCCCATTGAGTATGATGTTGGCTGTGGGTTTGTCATAGATAGCCTTTATCATGTTGAGGTATGTATGTTCCCTGTATTCCCACTTTGCTGAGAGTTTTGATCATAAATAGTTGTTGGATTTTATTGAATCCTTTTTTGCATTTATTGATATTATCATGTGGTTTTTCTCCTTCCTTTTGTTTATGTGATGAATCACATTGATTGATTTGTGAATATTGTACCAGCCTTGCCTCCCAAGAATAAATCCCACTTGATCATGGTGTATGATTTTTTTCATATATTGCTGGATCTGGTTTGCTAATATTTTGTTGAGAATTTTAGCATCTTAATTCATCAGGGATATTGGACTATAGTTTTCTTTCTTTGTGTTGTCTTTGCCTGGAATCAGAATTATGCTTGCCTCATAAAAAGAGCTTGGGAGTCTTCCTTCCTCTAGAATTTTTTGAAATAGCTTGAGAAGGATACGAGTTAGTTCTTCTTTGAATATGTGGTAGAATTCGCTTGTGAAGCCATCTGGCCCAGGGCTTTTGTTTCTTCGGAGTTTTTTGATGACTGTTTCGATCTCATTTGTTGTAATAGGTCTGTTTTCTGATTCTTCCAGATTGATTTTTGGAAGATTATATTTCAAGGAATTTGTCCATTTTACCTGGATTGTCTAATTTTTTGGCATACAGTTCTTTATAGTATTTTCTTACAATATTTTGTATTTCTGTTGTGTCATCGTTATTTCTCCACTCTTATTTCTAATTTTATTTATTTGAATCCTCTCACTTTTTTTTCTTGATGAGTCTGGTTAAAGGTTCATCAATCTTGTTTACCTTTTCAAAGAACCAGCTCTTGGTTTCATTGATCCTCTGTATTGTTTCTTTAGCCTCTATGTCATTTACTTCTGCTCTGATCTTTATTATTTCCTTCCTTCTAATACCTTTGGGCTTTACTTGCTGTTCTTTTTCTAGTTCTTTTAGATGCAGTGTTGTTTATTTGTGCTTTTTCTAGCTTCTAAAGGTATGCCTGTAGGCTATGAACTTCCCTCTAAGTGCTGCTTTTGCTGTGTCCCATAAATTTTGAGTTGTTGTATGCTCATTATCATTCGTTCCTAGGAATTTTAAAATTTCTTCTTTGATCTCATTGTTAACCCATTTGTTATCTAATTATATGCTATTTAGTTTCCATTTGTTTGAGTATTTTTCAATTTTTTTGTTGTGGTTGATTTCTAGTTTCATGTCATTGTGATCAGAGTAAGTGCTTTATATGATTTCAATCTTCTTAAATTTATTGAGACTGCTTTTGTGCCCTAACGTGGTCTATCCTAGAGAATGTACCATGAGCACTTGAAAAGAATGTATATTCTGCTACTTTAGGGTGTAAGGTTCTGAAGATAGCTATTAAATCCAGTTGATCTAGTGTGTCCTTTAAGTCTGCTATTTTTTTGTTAATTTTCTTTCTTGAGGATCTATCTAGTGATGTTAGTGGGGTATTGAAATCTCCTACTATTATAGTATTGCTGTTGATCTCACCCTTTATATCTAACAAAGTCTGCTTTATATGATATATTTAGGTGCTCCTATATTAGGTGCATAGATATTATTAATGGTGATATCTTCCTGTTGGATTGTTCCCTTTATCATTATGTAGTGACCTTCTTTATTTCTTACTATAACCTTTGTTTTAAAGTCCCATTTGTCTGATATAAATATTGCTACCCCAGCTTTTTTTTATTTCCATTTGCATGAAATATTTTTTTCATCCTTTTACCTTCAGTCTATGTGTAACTTTTGTTTTGAGGTGTGTCTCTTGTAGACAGCATATGTGTGGGTCCTGTTTTCTTTTTTTTAATTTATTTTTTACAGAGACAGAGAGTGAGTCAGAGAGAGGGATAGACAGGGACAGACAGACAGGAACAGAGAGAGATGAGAAGCATCAATCATTAGTTTTTCATTGCGCGTTGCAACACTTTAGTTGTTCACTGATTGCTTTCTCATATGTGCCTTGACCGCGGGCCTTCAGCAGACCGAGGAACCCCTTACTGGATCCAGCGACCTTGGGTTCAAGCTAGTGGGCTTCTTGCTCAAACCAGATGAGCCCGCGCTCAACCTGGCGACCTCGGGGCCTCGAACCTGGGTCCTCTGCATCCCAGTCCGATGCTCTATCCACTGCACCACCGCCTGGTCAGGCGATGGGTCCTGTTTTCTTATCCATACAGTTACCCTATGTCTTTTGTTTGGATCATTTAATCCATTTACATTTAAGGTTATTACTGATATGTAGTTGTTTATTGCCATTTTAATCTTTAAAGCTATATTCCTCTTTTATTATATACTTTTCCTGTTTTGTTCTGTTTCCAACAGGCCCCTTAATTTCTTGTAACATTGGTTCGATTGTAATGAATTCCTTGAGTTTTTTTTTGTCTGGGAAGCTTTGTATTTCTCCGCCAATTTTAAATGATAATCTTGCTGGATAAAGTAGTCTTGGTTGTAGGCTCTTGTTCTGCATTTCTTTGAATATTTCTTGCCATTCCCTTCTGGCCTCAAGTGTTTCTGTTGAGAAGTCGGATGTCATCCTTATAGGGACTCCTTTGTAGGCGATAGCCTTTTTTTCACTAGCAGCTTTTAATATTTTCTCTTTCTCTTAGCTTTGATATTTTAATTATGATGTGTCTTGGTGTAGATTTCTTTGAGTCTTTAATCGAGTTCTCTGTGCTGCTTGAACTTGTGTGACTTTTTCCTGCATCAATTTAGGGAAGTTTTCATCTATGATTTCATTCAACTAGGTCTCTATCCCTTGTTCTTTCTCTTCTTCTTTAGGATCCCCTATGATGCAGATGTTGTTTCTCTTTAGGTTGTCACAGAGCTCTTATAGAGTTTTCTCAGATTTTTTCAGCCATTTTTCTTTTTGCTGCTCTGCTTCTGTGTTGTCATTTATCTTGTCTTCTAAATTGCTGATTCGATTCTCTGTTTCATCCAGCCTCCTTTTAATTGTTTCTAGTGTAGTTTTCATTTCTGATATTGTATTTGTCATTTCTCACTGGTTCTTCTTTATTATTTCAATGTCCTTTTTGATGCTTCTTATCTCTTTATTTATGTGTTCATTGTGTCCATCCATTGTTGTTATAAGATCTTTCAGAATTTTAATAATTATTATTTTAAATGCTATATCTGGTAGTTTGCTTATTTCCATCTCACTTAGTTCATTTTTTGGAGGTTTCTCTTGTTGGTTCATTTGGATTGTACTTCTCTGTCTTCCTATTTTGTCTGTGTATTCCCTCCTCGTTTGGATGTGCTTTTTGTAGAGCTGGCTAAGTCGAGGCTTGGTGTTGTCTGCCTCCAATGTTCAGTTGTGTTATGTACATCAGTAATACTTTTGCAGGGTTTAGCAAACACATTGACATCTCAGCTTTGTGCCTACTGCATCCTGAGGTGCCTGTACGTTCATGAGTGCTCAAAAGATGTTAATGTAAAACTCTGTAGTTTTACTTTTCCCTGCTCACTTTTTAGGTTATTGATGTCACACTTTATATCCTTTTATATTATGTATCCAATACCAAATTATTGTAGTTGCAGTTATTTTTAGTACTTGACTTTAAACTTTTATACAAGAGTTGAAAGTGACTTACATACTACCCCTGTGGTAGTAGAGAATCTGACTTTGACTATCATATATTTACCATTTCTGGTGAGTTTTGTAGACTTTTGTTTTAATGTTGTTAATTAGCATCTTTTCATTTCAAGCTTTAAGAATTCCCTGTAGCATTTCTTATAAGTCATGTCTAGTGGTGATGAACTGCTTTATCTTTTTTTTTTGTTTGGGAAACTCTTTACGTCTCCATCATTTCTGGGAAACTACATCTCCATCATTTCTTTTTTTTTTTTTTTTTGTATTTCTCTGAAGCTGGAAATGGGGAGAGACAGTCAGACAGACTCCCACATGCACCCAACCGGGATCCACCTGGCATGCCCACCAGGGGGTGATGCTCTGCCCATCCGGGGCATCGCTATGTTGCGACCAGAGCCACTCTAGTGCCTGAGGCAGAGGCCACAGAGCCATCCCCAGCACCCGGGCCATCTTTGCTCCAATGGAGCCCTGGCTGCAGGAGGGTAAGAGAGAGACAGAGAGGAAGGAGAGGGGGAGGGGTGGAGAAGCAGATGGGCGCTTCTCCTGTGTACCCTGGCTGGGAATCGAACCTGGGACTTCTGCATGCCAGGCTGACGCTCTACCACTGAGCCAACCGGCCAGGGCCTCCATCATTTCTGAAAGGCAATTTAGCTGGGCATAGTGTTCTTGGTTAGCATTTTTTTATGTCAATATCTTGAATATATCATTCAGTTCTCTCCTGGTTTTTGAGATTTCTGCTGAGAAAACCATTTATAGATTTATGGGGCTCTCTTGTTTGACAATTTGCTTTTCTGTTGTTTTCAAGTTTTTCTCTTTGAGTTTTAATCTCTTAATTATAATGTGTCTCAATGCAGCCCTTTTTGGGTTCAACTTATTAGGGACTTTAGGGCTTTATGAACTGGAGTTTTATTTCTTTCCCCAAATTTCAGAAGTTTTCAGCCATTATTTTATTTGTTTATTTTAAATTTTAATTTTTAATATTTATTTTTTGAGAGAGTCATGGAGAGATAGAGACAGGAACATCGAGCTACTCCTGTATATGCCCTGATCAGGGAATTGAACTGGCCACCTCCATGCTCTGGGACAATGCTCCAACCAGCTGATCTATCCAGCTAGGACTTTGAGCCATTTTAAAAAATAGACTTTTGGTCCTCTTATCTTTTCTTTCTTTGTCATTCCCATAATCTTATATCATTTCTTTGAATGTTGTCTCATCAGTCCTATTGGCTTTCTTCACTCTTTCTCATTCTTTTGATGTAGTGCAGGTATGATGGCAATAAATTCTTTCAGATACTGTCTGAAGAGTTTAATCCTCAGTTTTGAAAGGTATTTTCTTTGTGTGAAGAATTCTAGAGTCAGAATATTTTTCCCCCTATCATTTTAAGTATGTCTCTCCATTGTGTTTTGGCTTATACAGTTTCTGATGATAGAAAGTCTGTTATCATTTGTATCTTTGTTGCTCTGTACAGAATGAGTTATTCTCTTCTGGTTTACTTGAAGATTTTCTTGTTATCACTGGTTTTCAACAAATTAATTATGATATATCTTGGTAATGGCTTTAAAAAATGTTTATTCTGCTTGGGGTTTGATAAGTTATTAAAGCTGTTATTTTATGGTTTTCAACAAATTTGGAAAAAATTCCGTCATTATTTACATATTTGTTCTGTTTCCCATACTGTCCTTTCTGGGATTCCAATATAAAGCTGGTTGTCCCCACTTCACTGAGGCTCTGTTCATTTTCTATGTCTCTGTGCTTTATTTTAGATACTTTTTTTTTTTTTTTAAATTTTTTTATTTATTTTAGAGAGGAGAGGGAGAGAAAGAGAGAGAGAGAGAGAGAGGGAGGGAGAGGAGAGGGGGAGGAGCTGGAAGCATCAACTCCCATATGTGCCTTGACCAGGCAAGCCCAGGGTTTCGAACCAGCGACCTCAGCATTTCCAGGTCGATGCTTTATCCACTGCGCCACCACAGGCCAGGCTATTTTAGATACTTTCTGATTGCTTTGTTAATATATTTACTGATCTTTTCTTTCTAGTGTCTAATCTGTTAATCCCATTGGTGTATTTTTTGTTTCTAATAGATACTGTATTTGATAGTGTAATTTTTATCTATAGAAGTTTGATGTGGGTTTTATTTTATTAATCTGGTATCACTAAGGCATATTTAACCTTTTTAATCATTAAAAAACATTGGGTTCCTTGAATAAAGTATCTAATACCTATGAACTGCTAATATTGAACACATTTCTTTCTGCCTCACCTTTTATTTGAAGCCATTCTAGTTGTCTAGAAAGCTCTCTTTCTGTTCACTTGGGGAGATATCTTTAGTACCTGATGATATACACTTGGATTTTCAGGCCTCTTGACAGTATGCTCTACAACCAGAGCTTTGCATACCTAGCTTAACTCCTTCATGTCATTTGGCCTGTAGCCTGTCATCTCTTCAGAATGGCCTTCTTTGACAAACTTGATTTAAAGCAGGGTTGGGAACCTTTTTGGCTGAGAGAGCCATGAACGCCACATATTTTAAAATGTAATTCTATGAGAGCCATACAATATGTTTAACACTAAATACAAGTAAATGTGTGCATTTTATGTAAGACCAACACTTTTAAAGTACAATAAGTCTCTGAATTCTTTTTAATAACATTGTTATGCTGTTGCTAACCAATGATGAATAAAGTATTTCTTACCATTAATGCAATTTCTGGTGCTGCATGGTTTTGCTGATGGCTTTGTAGTCTGGTTGATACGTGGTGAGGTTAAGCTTCATGCAGGCATTGAGACTTCCATCTGTTAAACGTGATCGTAGGTTGGTTTTAATGTTCTTTAGATGTGAGAAAGACTGCTCACATGCATACGTGAGTATTTTCAGTACAGCAAGACTCACGCTGCAGTGTGTGGTATGTGATGGGAAGCACGTTCCAAGTTTTGACAATCAGCTGGTCCGCGGGTTGAAGTTTTTTCATTTCTCCCCACTTGTGTTTGCTCTCCAACTCTGCTTGCTGTTGTGCAAGTCTTTCCAAATCTTCATTGAGTGACTTGAACTTATTCACCCACATGTTTGAAGCTTTCAGGTCAGCAGCTTGTAGCTCAAAATCTCTGATGGAGACACCAGGGATGTAATTCAGGTCGGCGCTGTCCACTGCACACTCTTGTGGTAGATGGGTGTTGAACTTAAAAAGACGAGTGTGCTCACAAAATTCTCCAAAGCGCTCTTTGAATGACTGCAGGCGATTAGATGTGAAGCCCACTAGCTGCTGGAGATGAAGATGTTGAGCAGGGTCACTTGCTGTGCATGCATCTTTAAACTCTCCCAGTTTTTCAAAGTGTAGTAAACGACCTGGTTCACTGTTGGCAATGAAGAGTTCCAGCTTGTTTTCAAATGCAAATACTGCTTGTTGAAGGGATAAGACTGTATTTCCAATGCCTCGCATTTTCACATTGAGCTGGTTCAGATGTTCAGTCATGTCCATGAGATAGTAGAACTTCAGGAGCCACTCAGTGTTAGCTAACTCAGGATGCTCGATGTTTTTCATTTCAAGAAAAGTCTGAATTTCGCTCAGACAATCCACGAAATGGCTGAGCACCATCCTTCTTGACAACCAATGCACATTGCTGTGCAGAAGCAGACCAGGATAATTATTCCCGACTTCATCCAGCAGTGTTTTAAACTGGTGATCATTTAAAGTTTGGGCAACAATAAAGTTGACCACC
The DNA here is from genome assembly GCF_036850995.1 of Saccopteryx leptura. Taxonomy (NCBI): domain Eukaryota; kingdom Metazoa; phylum Chordata; class Mammalia; order Chiroptera; family Emballonuridae; genus Saccopteryx; species Saccopteryx leptura. Next base: position 55,967,836 of record NC_089509.1, read on the forward strand.
CGAATGACCAGCGACATCACCTCACTAAGCTGCTCGCCACACATCTGAGCACAAAGCACCTCCTGATGTAGGATGCAGTGAAAACTTAGGATGGGTCTCTTTTCATGTTCACGAAGAAGCGCTATGAATCCTGTTTTTCCCCACCATGCATGGAGCACCATCAGTACACACCGAAATAAGTTTATCCATCAGTAGATTTTTTTCTTTAGTGAACTCAGTGAAAGACTTGAATAAATCCTTCCCTCTTGTTGTCTTTTTCATAGGCAAAACAGCAAGACTTTCCTCATGTAGTGTGTCACCGACAGCATACCTTGCAATCACGCTGAACTGGGATAAATGGCTTACGTCTGTTGACTCATCCAAAGCTAGAGAAAAGAATGGTGCTGCATTTATGTCCTTCACTTGTGTTGCCTCCATTTGATTTGTCATCATGATGGTACAATTGTGAACAGTTCTTGCCGACAGAGGCATGTCTTTTATTCGTTTGATTATCTTGTCTTTATCCGAAAAGTCATCAAAAAGTTCATTAGCAACATCAAGCATGAATGTTTTGGCATACTCCCCATCTGTGAATGGCTTTCCGTTTCTCACAATTGCTAAAGCATCAGCAAAGCTAGCCAAATTCCAGTCACCTTGTTGGATCCAAACATAGAGTTGCTGCTGACTAGCTTGCACTCTACACAGTAGCTTTTGACATGCTTTCTTCCTGCTGTTCCCTGCTGGATATTTCGATGGAAATGTAGTATGGCGTGTGTCAAAGTGCCGCTTTATATTTGACCGTTTCATCGATGCAATTTTATCATTGCATATTAGACACACGGCAGAACCTGCTCTCTCCACACAGGTGAATTCCTCTGTCCATTCCTGCTGAAATGTATGATACTCTTCATCTTTTTTTCTTTTAACCATCCTCTTCGTCAAAATGCTTTCTGCAGTTCGCTAGTTGACTACTTGATTAAAAGGAGGGAAGTTTACTTCCTGACCTCACAACGACCCGTGTACGTTATGCATTATCCAATAAAAATTTGGTGTTGTCCCAGAGGACAGCTGTGATTGGCTCCAGCCACCCATAACCATGAACATGAGCAGTAGGAAATGAATGGATTGTAATACATGAGAATTTTTTTTTTTTTTTTTTGTATTTTTCTGAAGCTGGAAACAGGGAGAGACAGTCAGACAGACTCCCGCATGCGCCCGACCGGGATCCACCCGGCACGCCCACCATGGGGCGATGCTCTGCCCACCAGGGGGCGATGCTCTGCCCATCCTGGGCGTCGCCATGTTGCGACCAGAGCCACTCTAGCGCCTGAGGCAGAGGCCACAGAGCCATCCTCAGCGCCCGGGCCATCTTTGCTCCAATGGAGCCTTGGCTGCGGGAGGGGAAGAGAGAGACAGAGAGGAAGACGCGGCGGAGGGGTGGAGAAGCAGATGGGCGCTTCTCCTGTGTGCCCTGGCCGGGAATCGAACCTGGGTCCTCCGCACGCTAGGCTGACGCTCTACCGCTGAGCCAACCGGCCAGGGCCTATTTTATATTTTTAACATTATTATTTTTTTATTAGATATTTGTCTGAGATCCAGATGCAGCCATCAAAAGAGCCACATCTGGCTTGCTAGCCATAGGTTCCCGACCCGATTTAAAGGAACCTAATGGATGTACCCTATAAATTGTGCCTTCAAATTATTTTCATAGAGCTTTTTATTCATATTTACTTATTTTTCTTTTTCCTTTACTCCCCTCCTTCCACCCAATAGAAAGTTTGCTCCATGACAGCAAAGCCCCTGTATTTCTAGGGTCTAAGTGCCATGCATTTAGTGGTTCTTCAGAGCATGTTTGAATAACTGGGATTATTAAATAGGTTCCTGGTTTTTCTTCAGTTAGGCAACCTTGAAATTATTTTTGGTGTTCTATTAGATTAAGTCTTTGTTTCATCAAGCCTTTGTGAAATACTTACTATGTAAGATGCTTTAGTTCCCACACTATGATCTTATAGTATGTTACATCCATGTTGGACAGCCCAACATTATTTAAACTAGCTCACAGAGCTTGGTTCTTTAGTCTTTTGGCTATTAATTTGTTCAGTCCACAGCAATCTGATACATTCCTGTAACCTCAGTCCCTAGGTTGCTTAGACCAGTCTTGCTGTCCCTTGCACTTAGTTCCAGGTTGAAATATTACCCCTTGAAGTCACTTGACACTCTGTTCAAATTGTTCTTTGCTCTTTTCCCATTAACTTTTTTGAATGGTTTCTTTCCTGCACTGAGTATGTAAGAGAGCTTTTGTACCCTCCTTTATCTACTTCTTTCTCTCCTCCTGCTTTTCAGCCTTAGAGCCTTTCACTGCATCCTTCAGTCTTTGTGCCCAGTATGTTTTCTCATTCTTCTACTTTGGCTTTCCTTTCATCTGTGTTTTCTCCTTTACACTTATGTTTGTAAGTGCTTAAAGTAAATTATCTTAGATCACTGCTGGTTCTCTAAGCTGTCACAGAGCCAGGTTCCAGGTTTGTTTGTTTTTTATCCTTAAAGACTCTTAAAATAGAAATGGTAGCATTTTAAAAGTTTCCTTGAGATTATTTTTATTTTGTGTGCACAGCTGAAAGAGGTTCTTAAATTTGTATTTCCTTTTTTTTGTGTGACAGAAACAGAGAGACAGAGAGAGGGATAGATAGGAACAAACAGGGAGGGAGAGATGAGACGCATCAATTCTTCATTGCGGCACCTTAGTTGTTCATTGATTGCTTTCTCATATGTGTCTTGACGGGGGGGTAGGGGGCTACAGCAGACCAAGTTACCCCTTGCTCAAGCCAGTGACTTTGGGCTCAAGCTGGTGAGCCTTGCTCAAACCAGATGATCCCGTACTCAAGCTGGCGATCTCGGGGCCTCGAACCTGGATCCACTGCGTCCAGTCTGATGCTCCATCTACTTACTGCACCACTGCCTGGTTAGGCTAATTCATATTTCCTTTTAAATAAAGGTTTGAACCTTAAGGGATAATAGTTACCTTTTTCATAATATGTCTTCTACATAGAAGCTTCTGATTTATGTAGTTAATTGTTATCTTCTATGGGTTTTAGTTTTAAGTCTTACTTAGGCTTTCTATACCTTGGGATAATGTTGGGGAATAGTTTATTTTTTTCCTGGTAACTTTTTTCACGTTTGATTTTGATCTGTATAAAATATATTTTGCATATGGTGTAAAAAAATCAAATTTCCATTCTGCATTTAAATAATCAATTATTCTAAAGCAATTTTTTGTCTTCTCCCCATTGAATTTAGATGCTGTATTTATTATAGTCACAACTTTATATAGTCTTACTTCTAGACTCCAGTGTGGTTCATTGATGTTATCACTTTAACAGAGATTTTTTTAAATTATAGCTTTGTACTATGTTTTAAAGACTAAGGCACTGTTGTTAACTTTTATTTTCAATCTGTGTTGATTTTTTTCATACATATTTTCTTCCGTTTGAACTTTATTTTTTAAATTTTTTTCCAAGTGAGAGGAGGGGAAGAAAAGGAAAGAGAGAGAGAAAAAGAAAGAGAGAGAGAAGGGGGGAGGAGAATTAGATGGTCGCTTTTCCTGTGTGCCCTGACCAGGAATCGAACCCAGGACATCCACACACTGGGCCAACACTCTACCACTGAGCCAACTGACCAGGGCCCATTTGATCTTTAGAATTAGTTTGTAGTCTCATTGGGATTTAAATCTAATGGCATTAAGTTTGATGGAAGTGACTTTTTAAAAAAAAATAAAATTGGATATTTTATTTGGGTATATAGTTTTCTCTATTCAGATCTTTTATGTTTTTTAGCTAAGATAGTTTCTACATTCTTCTGAATAAAATTATTTCTTGGAATTTTATATATTTAGTATGGTTATTTTGTGTTTAGTCATGCAATACTTTAGTTGTGGTTATTGGATTGTGACTATAGAATATTGTACTTCATTTTTGCTCAGATATGTCAATCATGCTTTAAAATAAGTATAAATAAATTCAAATGTATATACTTTAGTGTATAAACTTTTAAAATAAAGTTCAAGTATTTATGTCATTCATCTATTAAAGCAGTAAGTTAGAAATAGTTGAGTTAAAGAATACAAATTTTTGGGAAATGATAGTGGTTTATAAAGGATAGAGTGATAAACTATTTGAAGGTAATTAATTCAGTTAAGATATAAATCCTGTAATGAGATTTTCCTTTTGTATTCTAGTTAGGACTTAAACTAGTATGCTTTTTTATTGGGAAGAAATACCTTCAGTATCTTTTTTTATTTCAGTATCTTTATTAAAACTATGTATTTTTTTTAACTTGGTGCCTTAAACATTATAAAGGAAGAATACTTTGGCTTTGATATTGTTTTGTATTCTGTTTATGGATACTGTAAATAGAAATACTGTATTTTTGACAGAGTGGACATCATTATTAATTGGGTTTTTTTTTCTTGTAATACAGGTTTTGCAGAAGGCATCAGATTAAATCAAGTTCAAATATTCCTTGTGTCCCCAAAGACTTACTGATGATGTCTGAATTTGTTCTTCCAAGATTTATTTTTTGTCTCATTCAGTACTTAAGAGAAGGCTATAATGAACCAGGTATGTTTAATCTACTCTTGTTTGTGCTCTTTTTTATGTGCTCCTTTTTAAGTTCTAGTTAACAAGTTTAGCACTGATAACAAGGTAAATTTTTTTAGATATTTTTTTGCTTAACATTTTTATGAGACGACTGTGAAATATTAAATAAAAACACACTATTTCTGGCTGGGGAGCTCAGTTGCTTTAGAACACCCTCCCGATATGCCAACGTTGTGGGTTTGATTCCTGGTCAGGGCACATATGTACAGGAACCAACCAAAGAATATGTAAGTAAATAGAACAACAAATCTCTCTCTCCCTCTCCCTCTTCCTCCCAGTCTTCCTCCCTTCCACTCTCTCTAAAATAAAGGAAAAAAAAAGCCCTGATCGGAGAGCTCAGTGGGTTAGAGCATCATCCCAAAGTGGCAGAGGCTGCTGGTTTGATCCCTGGTCAGGGTATATACAGAAACAGAGTGATGTGCTGTGTCAGTCTCTCTCTTTCTCTCTCTCTGCCTGCCTTCCTCTCTCTCTCAAATCAATAAAATAAACATTAAACCTCCCCTCTAAATATTAAGTAATTAAATAAACAATTAAATACTTTAATTAAATATTAATTAAACAACCTTGTAGTTGGCACAGTTTGGCACTCTGTGCTCCTGGGATCAAAGATAACTTTTTATTTTTATGTTTTAGATAATGGTTACAGATAATTATCAAAGCTACATATCTACGTATGATGCAGGGAGGTGGAGAGACAGACTTCCGCATGCACCCCCATTCGGCAGTCCCTGTCTGGGGCTGATGTTCTGCCCATCGGGGCTGCTCAGTTGCTGGGCAGCCGAGCTATTTTAGTACCTTAGGTGAGGCCTTGGAGCCATCCTCAGCACTTGGGGCAACTTGCTCAATCGAGCCATGGCTGCAGGAGAGCAATAGAGAGAGAGAGAGAGAAGGGGGAGGGAGAGGGATGTAGAAGCAGATGGTTACTTCTCCTGTGTGCCCTGACCAGAAATTGAACCTGGGACTTCCACGTGCAGGGCCAACAACGCTTTACCTCGGAGCCAACTGACCAGGGTCTGTGCCATACATTTTTGTGTTCTGTCTGTTCCCCTTCCTTAAAGTATGAAGAAATATTACATAGCACCTTCATTATTCCTAAAGCTTTGTAATTTTCATTGTGAGTGAACACTTTCTTATTTCTACATTATTAGCAAATTATACAATCCTTTGTTAAGTGCTTCTACTCTTCTCAGAGTATATGTTGTAAAATATAGAAATATTATTTTGATTTAGTTGCAAACTATTCTGTCTTTGGAATAAAAGAACCAGAGCCCATTGAACTTGAGTGATTGATCTTGCCTTCTGTATGATTTCTCATAATCACCAAATAATTCAAACAAAAGTATATTATATTTATTTTTCCCTGTAGTAACATTTAGCAGTTATAATGATAACGTAGATATGTAGCTTTGATAATTACCTGTAACCATTATCTGAAAACATAAAGGAATGAATGGAAATGCTTTTTTGTCTTAAGATGAGCTTCATGAACTTAGATTTATAATACTTTTCTTTCTAGATAATCATTTGTGCTCAACATAAATTTCTTGTGTCTGTGTAGAAAAAAAAAAATTAAACATTAAAGAAAGAACTTGAGCCTGAACAGGTGGTGGCACAGTGTTGGCCTGGGATGCAGAGGACCCAGGTTTGAAACCCTGAGGTCACCAGCTTGAGTGCGGCTCTTCTGGCTTGAGTGTGGGCTCACCATCTTGGGCGTGGAGTTGCTAGCTTGAGCATGGGATCATAGACGTGACCCCAGGTCACTGACTTGAGCCCAGTGGTTGGTGGCCTGAAACCCAAGGTCACTGGCATGAGTCCAAGGTTGCTGGCTTGAGTAAGGGGTCAGTGGCTCTACTGGAGCCCCACTCTGGTCAAAACACTTATGAGAAAGCAATTAATGAACAACTATAGTGCCACAATGAAGAATTGATGCTTCTCATCTCTCTCCCTTTCTGTCTGTCCCTGTTTGTCTCTCAAAATAAATAAGACTTGAAATGATCTAATCTGTAGTAATGGAAGTTCAGAGATCTTGTGATTTTATAGTTGCCTTTCTTCAGTTTTTATTTCACCTCAGACCAATGTCAGAACTTGTGTTAGAGCCCTTAGAAACGGAAAACAAATGTCAATATTTACTATTTTACTGCATAATACTGAATAATATACAGTATTAGTTTTGTACGGAGAAAGTAAAGCTTTTGGTTTGGGTCCCAGGACTCAATGTTATCTAGAATTTCATTCACAGATTATCTTTGAACTAGGTGTGAGTTCCTTGTGGTAGGAACTAGATCTTATCTAGTTTTGCTTCTCAGTTTTCATCAAGGAGTAGATGCTGAATTAATGAATGCAATTGATGTCCCCTTTCCCGGGCATACAGGACCCTGCTAGCTCCCTTATATGATTTTTTCCCCCATTGAGTTTGAGAGAGAGAGAGAGGAGAAGGAAGAGACAGAAGCATCAACTCTCTCCACTTAGTTGTGGACCCATTGATTGCTTTCATATGTGCCCTGACAGGGCTTGAACTGGGGCCCATGAGGTCAAGTTGGTGCCCTTGGGATTAACCCAACTACCTGGAGTTGAACTGGTGACCTAGGTGCGCTGGGACAACTCTTTATCCATCGCGCCACTAGCCAGGGATATATGCATTTTTAAACCAATTATAGCTAAGCTCTAAATCTCTCTACTCACTTCTTTCTTTTAGATTTCAGTTCCTCTAAAGCAGTTTTTTTTCCTCTTAAATATTCTTTTTCAGTTACTATCCAAGTTTCTTTTTTTCTCTTTCTATCTATACTAAGCATATATTGCCTGGTATTTTAGAATTGTTTTAGTGAAAACATTCATTTGTATGAAAACAGTTATTTTTCATTGTAGTTGCTTTGACCTTTAGCTAACATGAGTCTGTATTTTTGGAATGATAGAGGATGTATTATTTGCTCCACAAGTTTAAATTTAGAGCTGACATAGTTTTGTCCTAATATTTTTACACTACTCTCAATATATTTGATTTTGGTCTTGTTTTACTTTAGGGAGTTATCTTAATGTTTTCATAAATACTAATTTTGTAATGATCTTATTTACATTTATATATCTAGAAGTATAGGGCCCTCAAACTAAATGTTTCTTACATAAATTAAATACTTACTACCTTATGGCATCATTTCTTATCAACCTTTTCTTACAGGATTGAATTCCTGAGCAAGTCGACCCTAGGTTGGGGTGGTGGGTAGATACCTAATTTTCAGATAGAGTCCTTACATTAACTTTAAAAAAAAAAAAAAAAAAAAATATATATATATATATATATATATATATATATATATATATATATATATATATGGGGGGAGGGGCAGGAAGGGAGAGAGATGAAAAGCATCAACTTGTAGTTGCGGAACTTTAGTTCATTGATTGCTTCTCATATGTGCCTTGACTGGGGAGTTCCAGATGGGCCACTGACCCCTTGCTAAAGCCAGCAACCTTGGGATCATGTTGATGATCCCACACTCAAGTTGGCAACCCTGCACTCAAGCTGGACGAGCCTGTGCTCAAGCCGGTGACCTTGATTCTGGGGGTTTTGAATCTGGGACCTCAGTGTCCCAGGTCAATTCTCTATCCACCACACTACCACTGGTCAGGCTAAATTAACGTTTTTATTTATAAGATGTACTATCATTTAAGTCACTATAATTTTAAAAGAATAAAATATTGTTATTTTATCAAAAAAATTAAAAAAAGTTTTTATACTGGTTTTAGAGAGGGAGGAAGGGAGAGAGAAACATCAATTTTTGGTCCATTTATTTTTGCATTTATTGGATGATTCTTGTAATTGCCCTGACGGGAGGTTGAACCAGCAACCTTGGAATTGGGTTGATGCCTAACCAACTGAGTTACCTGGCCAGTGCCTTAACAAAATATTTTTTTAAAAAGTTAATTTTATGGGTTTTTGTTGTTGTTTTTCTTTAGCAGCTGATGTACCATCAGAAAAAGACCTTAACAAAGTCCTTCAGCTTTTGGAACCTCAAATTTCCTTTTTAGAAGATCTAACTAAAATGGGAGGAGCAATGCGGTCTGTTCTTACTCAGGTTTTGACAAACCAACAGAACTACAAAGATCTGACTTCTGGTGAGTAAAGTGTTAGCATAGAAGAATGTTAAAATTTACTTATATTACTATAATTATTAGAAGTTATATATTTTAGAACTTAAAAGTAAAATGTAGATTTTTTTTTCATAAAGCTAGAGGTTATTAAGAATACATTGTACTTTATGGATGAAGCAACCAAGCCCCAGAAAAATTAAATGACTAGTTCCAGTCCTTACAGCTAACTTATTTTGAAGTTAGGATAGAACCAAGTCTTCTAAGTTTTGGTGTGACATAATTATAATTATATTTTTCCTTATTTTCTTCAAACAATAACAACAACCATTCTTTTGTTTTGATCTTTGGTATTGTAACTTTTGGGTTGTATGGTCCAGGATTTTATAATAATGTAGAGTTTAAGTTATAGACCTTGGAATTGTTGAGTGTGTTTTTATATGATATATAGTATACTATTATATATAAAATATTTTAGTTTTTGTACCTTTAATTTAGCTCAAATTTATAGTACAATAAATATATCAATTAAAAAATCTTATTATAAATAGCATTCTTTTTTTTTGCTGGCTCAAATAGCATGTTCGAAAATGGAAGTTTATCTTGTTTTTTGGTATAATTTTTATCTTTATTGTTAATCATGTGTTATTTAGAGATATTCTGATATATTTATTTCTTCAACAAAAATCTTGGGCCTAGGTATGAGAGTTTGGGGTAGAGAATGTAATTAATAAACCTGATAATCCTATTCTTACCATTATAACCTTATGGTGAGTGAGATGACATTAATAAAACCCTCAGACTAAAAAAACATGTAATTATAAACTGTAGTAAGTGCTATGAAAGGGTAGGACAAATTTTTATAGGAGAGAGACCTGATTTCACAGATGCGGAAAGTGAGGAAGCTTCACAGCAGTGAGGTAAAGAGATAAGGTTAGGTTCTAGGTAGAGGACATCTTCCACTTCTGACGATTAGACTAGCCCTTATGCCATAAATAACATAAAACTTGAAAAAAATGAAAGGCACCTGTTTTTAGGCATTGAACAACAGGTAATACAAGACTGTAAACCTTTGAGAGAAAGGAAAAGCATGAGATGAGCCCCACGATTGCCTTGAATCTCTGTCTGGAGATAACTTCTGCTTGTAGTGCTGCAGGCTGGATGGGAACAGCCTGGTGGTCCAACTGAGCTAAGAAGGCAGGGATCACATTTTAGGATAGTTGGAAACTGGAATCTCTGGGGCAGATAGATGAAGGATCCTGAATGTGCTTGGCTAGAGATTGACATATATATGTACAGGATGAAACTACCTAAGGCTTCCTGGAGAATGACTGCTATAGGGTTAAAAGCAGGATAGAGCTCTGGCTGGTTTGCTCAGTGGTAGAGCATCGGCCTGGCATGTAGATGTCCTGGGTTTGATTCCCGGTCAGGGCACACAGGAGAAGCATTCATTTGCTTCTTACCTCTTCCCCCCTTCTTCTCCTGCAGCCCTGGCTCGATTGGAGTGAGTTGGCCACAGGCGCTGAGGATGGCTCCTTGGCCTCCACCTCAGGCATTAAGATGAGGTTGGTTGCTGAGCAATGGAGCAACGCCCCAGATGGGCAGAGCATCACCCCCTAGTGGGCTTGCTGGGTGGAACCTGGCTGGGGGTACATGTGGGAGTCTGTCTCTCTGCCTCCCCTCCTCTCATTGAATTTTAAAAAAAGCAGAATAGAAATATTAACAGTTAAGCAGTATTGGGAGACATTGGAGTTTAGTTCAGGCTATTCTAGGTCAGCCTTAATGAAGCCTAAAACCCTGACAGTATCTGTGCGGAAAGTAGGGTACGGAGTTTATTCCTGCCAGTTTAGAGGGTCTTTTGAGAACCTTAAGCTTTCCATAGGTCTGCTATTTACTAAAACGTAAAACCAAACCTTCATGAGTTCTAGGTGATCAGGCTGATAATTGAACAATCTTCTATAATTACAATGAATACTCTTCAAAGGAAGATAACAGAATCCAGAATTAGAATGTCCAGTATATAACAAAAACCACTGGACATGCAAGGAAATAAGAAATTGGGCACTTTATATAAACAAGAAAAAGAATAGTCAATAGAAACTGACTTTGAAATAACCTGCCTGGCCAGGTGGTGGTGCAGTGGATAGCATGTCCAACTGGGATGCAGAGGACCCAGGTTTGAAACTCCAGGGTCGCCAGCTTGAGTGTGGGCTCATCTGGCTTGAGCACGGGCTCGCCAGCTTGAGTGCAAGGTTGCTGGCTTGAGCGTGGGATCATAGACATGACCCCATGGTCGCTGGCTTGAGCCCAAAGGTCACTGGCTTGAAGCACAAGGTCGCTGACTTGAACTCAAGATTCACTGGCTTGAGCAAGGGGTCACTCGGTCTGCTGTGGGCTCCCCAGTTAGGCACATATGAGAAAGCAATCAATGAACAACTAAGGAGCCACAATGAAGAACTTATGCTTCTCATCTCTCTCCCTTCCTGTCTGTCCCTGTCTGTCCCTCTCTCTGTCTCTCTCTCTATCTCTGTCACACACACACACACAAAAGCCCAGACATTGGAGTTAGCAGATAAAGACATTTAAATAATTATTATATATATATGTTTAAAAAATTAAAGAAAAACCTATTCAAATAATTATAATTGAAGAATTAAGGAATCAGGAAAGAAATATAAACAAGAAAAATTTTGAACTGCAAATCACTGAAAATTGTTGTAGAGTGCAATGATTTAATTGAAAAATTGACTGGATAAGCTTAGCAGCAGAATGGAGAATGTAGAAAGGCTCAGTAAATTGTGAAGACAGATTAGTAGGTTATTCAATCTAGAGAACAGAGAGAAAACAACAGAACCTAAGGGACCTATTAGAAGCAGATTATCAAACATCAGGACAGGAGAGTGGGTATTGGGGTATTAAAAACACTTGGAGAAATTATGACTAAAATTTTCCAAATTAGATGAAAAACATACTTATTGTTCCAAGATGTTTACTGACTCACTAACAGGATAAATACAAAGACTATCACTCCATGTTTATGGGCGAGAATAAGCTTTTTAAAAAGGGGAGTAAAGAAGGTTAGTGTGGTTGAAATGAAATAGAATGTGGGGGGGATAGTGGCACAAAAAAGGCTACTATATTAGGCTAGCTCCAGATTAGGTCGGTGCTCATGGGCCATGTATGATTTTATAAATTTATTTTTTCATGTTTGTTGAGATGAATGGATTGATGAAATATATTTTGTTAACTAAAGGATACTACAAAAATTTCATCTATCTTAGTGAGATAAATATGTGACTTATCATTATTCAGGAGACATTTAGTCATTTCTTAGATAGGATCCTATAAGTTCTTTATTCCTTGTAAACTAATTATGGTTGTTTTTAATATGGGACTTGACTCGAAGAATGGATATATTCCTAATTGTTTAATCTGTGTTGGAGTTTTTTTTTCTTCTTTAAACTAGCTCAGAGAGAGATTGGACAGAGATTAAAAGAAAAACAGAACAAAACTTTTTATTGCAAAGAGAAAAAATAAAGTTCGGCAAATACTAAAGACATTCATTTATATATATATATAAAGATATATATATATAAAGCTATAAATATATATATTTACATATTTTATAGTGAGAGAGACAGAGAGAGAGAGGGACAGACATACAGGAAGGCAGAGATGGGAAACATCAACTCATAGACGCGGCACCTCAGTTATTCATTGATTGCTTTCTCATACGTGCCTTGATTGAGGGGCTCCAACTGAGCCAGTGACCCCTTGCTCAAGCCAGCTACCTTGGGTTCAAGCCAACAACCTTGGGCTTCAAGCCAGTGACCTCTGGATTCAATCCAGTCGACCATGGGGTCATGTCTATGATCCCACACTTAAGCTTGTGACCAGTGCTCAAGCTGGATAAGCCTGTGCTCAAGCTGACGACCTTGGGGTTTTGAACCTGGGTCCTCTGCATCCCAGGCCGAGCTCTATCCACTATGCCACTGCCTGGTCAGGCCATTTATATATAAATATTTTTATAATCAGAGAGATTGATACCTTAATTTAAGATATACAGTCTGCCTAAGAGGTGGCAAATGCTGTGGTAATTTGGCTTTCGCACAGAGAAAAACTTTTTCTTTGAAGGAACTCTCAAATATCAGTGTTTTCTTTTACATCCTTCATAATATATTTAAAAAATAGAAAAATGTCAATAATTAGTAAGCTGAAATGCTAAAATGAAAGTTCTAGGATTATTTAATTATAGAACCTAAACTTTTCAATATTTTTGGGAATAAATTAGTTTTAACTTATACTTCTGTAGAAATTATACTTTATTTTTTAAAATATTTTATTTATTTATTATTTATTTATTTATTTATTTTGTACAGAGACAGAGAGTGAGTCAGAGACAGGGGTAGACAGGGACAGACAGACAGGAACGAAGAGAGATGAGAAGCATCAATCACCAGTTTTTCATTGCGCGTTGCAACACCTTAGTTGTTCATTGATTGCCTTCTCGTATGTGCCTTGACTGCGGGCCTTCAGCAGACCGAGTAACCCCTTGCTTGAGCCAGCAACCTTGGGTTCAAGCTGGTGGGCTCTTGCTTAAACTAGATGACCCTGCGCTCAAGCTGGAGACCTCAAGGTCTCGAACCTGGGTCCTCTGCATCCCAGTCCGACGCTCTATCCACTGCGCCACCGCCTGGTCAGGCTATTTATTGATTTTACAGAGAGAGGAGTGGGGTGGAGGAGAGAGAAGTATCAACTCATAGTTGCTTTACTTAAGTTGTTCATTGATTGTCATATGTGCCTTGACGGGGCAAACCCAGGGTTTCAAAACTGTGGCTTCAGCATTCCAGGTTGACACTCTAACCCAGGGGTCCCCAAACTACGGCCCATGGGCCGCATGCGGCCCCCTGAGGCCATTTATCCGGCCCCCGCCGCACTTACAGAAGGGGCACCTTTTTCATTGGTGGTCAGTGAGAGGAGCATAGTTCCCATTGAAATACTGGTCAGTTTGTTGATTTAAATTTACTTGTTCTTTATTTTAAATATTGTATTTGTTCCTGTTTTGTTTTTTTTACTTTAAAATAAGATATGTGCAGTGTGCATAGGGATTTGTTCATAGTTTTTTTTATAGTCCGGCCCTCCAATGGTCTGAGGGACAGTGAACTGGCCCCTTGTGTAAAAAGTTTGGGGACCCCTGCTCTAACCAGTGTGCCATCATAGGCCAGGCTAGAAATTATACTTTTAATTTCTTAAATGTGATGACAAAAAAACTAGCAAAACAGGAATTAACAAGTAATTTCAGTTGTAATATTTTAAAATTTTACTCAGGCATTTTTTTTTTCCCCAGAAAGCCTGTTCTAAGTACTCTGCTTTGGGTAAATTGGCTGCACAGTATTGTGAGAGCACAGATTGTCAAACCAAATGGTGAAGTCTACAATGTAATTGTCTTTTACCGTATTTTCTGCCTTTCTCTACTACTAATTTTTAGGTTCCTTGAAGGCAGGAATTGTGCCTTATTAATCTTTGTACCCTCTGTGTCTTGCAAATAATCTCTGGCGTATGTTAGATTGTCAGTTACTTAGTAGACTTCATTATTTGTTATAAATGTGCTGTACATTCTGGGGTTGTTAATGCCAAACAGGAGCACAAAAAGATGTGAAGCTATTCTGTATCATTCATTCTATGGTTCTTCCTTGACTAGTATATTTACCTATTTTATATATATATATATATGTGACTGAGTTGACTGTGTTTATGTTTTTAAGGAAACATCTTTATCTTATTTTAAATTTGTTTTAAACATTAGGTCTTGGAGAAAAGGCTTGTGCAAAGAAAAGTCATGAAAAGTACCTTATAGCTTTGAAGAGTTCTGGACTTACCTATCCTGAGGATAAACTTGTGTATAGTATACAGGAGCCGTCTGCTGGCACTAGCACTCTGGGAGTTCAAGGTTTGTCTAAATATTTAATTTGGACAACGGTAACTTTTCTGTATTAAAACAAACAAAGAAAAAGGTGAAGGGATTAGCCAAATTATATATATTATACATAACACATAGATACAGACAACAGGGAGCAATTTCCAGAGGGAAAGGGGAGGTGGAGGTAGGGAGAAGGGGGGACAAAGAGTGTGAAATGGGGTGTAAAGAGACTTTGAATGGGGCAAGAGGGGACACGATGCAGTGTGTAGAGGTTGTTATATTGAGTGGGACACTTGAAACCATGTCAACACAATAAATAAAAAATAAAAAATATAGAGCTCCCCAAATACAACAAAACCCCTTAAACATTATTCATTATTGGAGAAATTTAAATAATGTATCATTTTTTATAAGGAAAGTAATAAAAGTAAAAATTTTCAAGCAAGAAAGATCAGGTTAGCCAAAGAAGAGAAGGCATTTTTCTTAACTGGAATTTGGTTAGTTGAATGTTCTGGTTCAAACTAGTAAAAAATGTAGTAGTTTCTATAGTTAAGAGTAGCCCAGAACTTTAGTAAACCATGGTTTACAACTAAAAAGAAAGAGATACTGGTACTTCTAAACACAATTTGTGATGATTAAATTTGGGTTTTCACTGAATATTTCCTATTGAAGTATAAAGTATCAGGTCTAGATTTATTAAATATAAATGTTGAAGTATGCCATGTTAACTATTACAATAAGGTATCTTAATACAACAAAACTTAGCTTTTGATACTGTGATGTAGCAAAATAATTTTAAAGTAAAACATTATGTAACAACTAAGAAGGGCAACTTTCTTTTTCCTTTTCAAAGGTTTTGCAGGTGCAACAGGGACATTGGGACAACTGGATTCTTCAGATGAGGTGAGATTTAAAATTGAAAACTTTTTAAAAATAGATTTTAAACAGTTTTAAAACTGTAAAGATTTGTGTATATTACTTAGTTTAAAATCTTCACTTAGTAGACAAGTACACTGGCTCTCAAAATGGATTAATTTAGGCACAATTATACAATTACTTACTGACGGAACAATGACTACTACAACTAGATTTTTTTTTTTGTATTTTTCTGAAGCTGGAAACGGGGATAGACAGACAGACTCCCGCATGCGCCCGACCGGGATCCACCCCGCACGCCCACCAGGGGGCGATGCTCTGCCCCTCTGGGGCGTCGCTCTGTCGTGACCAGAGCCACTCTAGCACCTGGGGCAGAGGCCGAGGAGCCATCCCCAGCGCCCGGGCCATCTTTGCTCCAATGAAGCTTCGGCTGCGGGAGAGGAAGAGAGAGACAGAGAGGAAGGAGAGGAGGAGGGGTGGAGAAGCAGATGGGCGCTTCTCCTGTGTGCCCTGGCTGGGAATCGAACCCGGGATTTCTGCATGCCAGGCCGACGCTCTACCACTGAGCCAACCGACCAGGGCTAGATTTTTTTTATTATTATTTATTTACAGGGACAGAGAGAGAGTCAGAGAGAGGGACAGATAGGGACAGACAGACAGGAATGGAGAGAGATGAGAAGCATCAATCATCAGTTTTTCGTTGCTACACCTTAGTTGTTCATTGATTGCTTTCTCGTATGTGCCTTGACCGTGGGCCTTCAGCAGACTGAGGAACCCCTTGCTGGAGCCAGCGACCTTGGTTCCAAGCTGGTGAGCTTTGCTCAAGCCAGATGAGCCCGCACTCAAGCTGGTGACCTCGGGGTCTTGAACCTGGGTCCTTCCGCATCCCAGTCTGACGCTCTATCCACTGCACCACTGCCTGGTCAGGCTACAACTAGATTTTTTACTTGTTTATAATTCATTTCTCTTTGAAAAATTTAGAAATGGGAGCTAGAAAGACACAGAGATTCCTTAACTCCCCAGACTTATGCAAATTGCTGTTGTATGTGCAATGAAATTATCTTAAGAAATTTAGTGAAGTCTAGAGTAATTTATTTATTTAATTTTATGTTTTAGGGAGAGAGAGGCAGAAAGGGAGAGAGATGAGAAGCATTAATATGTAGTTGTAGTACCTTAGTTGTTCATTGATTGCTTACGTAGTTCAAGGGTCATTGTTCTTTTGTTTGATAGTTCTAATTACTAGGATTTTCTCAGTTCAATATTGTAATATTCACATATTTTTTTGTTTCTCTCCCAGAAAGAGTTTTATTTTTACTTTTATGTGACATCCCATTAAACATTTAGCTTTAGTTATTTAATATTCTTTGCTGTACATACCTCTTTCACTTATTCACTCTTTTTAAGAATTTATGGTCTCATTCATTGTACTGTGATGGGACATCTGATAAGCTTACTGTGTCTTTGTTAAGGCCCAGGGCTTTTTGTTGGTCTTGTAGCAGCTATGCTAGACTGTTGGCAGGAGCTCAGTGGTCAATTGAAATGTTGAGGATTTTTTTTTTCCTTTCAAACTTACAGCTGACAAGTTAGAGCTCTCTCTTGCTATACTTTTAGAGTTGATTTAAAGCAAACAATCTCAGATTACAGTTTCATCTTATTGTTCTAATCTTTCAAGATCTCCTTTGGATTTTATATTTATAAGCTGATATGTTACATATACATATTTGTTTAACCTCATGTATTCTGTTCTAACCTTCTTTGAGTATTGTTTTAATCTGACTTCTTTTTGTGGAGTTCACAGTTTTTACTTCTGTCTAGTAAATCTTACAAAGAAAGAAAGGAAGGATTTTAGTGTTGAGAAACTATCTATTGATTTTTCAGGCTTAGAGTTTGAATCTGTTTTTTAAAATCTTGTTTGGACCTATATACATACTTTGTACTGGAAACACATGTAATAGTGTATTCTACTTCTCTCCCATGGACTAGTTAAGGTCTGGAAAGTGTTTCTGAGAGCTGTCCAATTGCTCCCTGGGTTGAGATTGCACTTGATTTATTTTCTGTCTTGTCCATTGAACCATCATCTTCTCTTAGGATTCTATACTGCTTCCTTATGGATAAATAGGGAAGAAGTACAGCCTCCTATAATGAATTTGGGGTCAGGTGGGGTACTGTGGTCATGATGACTGCATTGTTTTCATCATCCTTAATGCCTAAAATTCCCACAACCGAGAGGTATTTGTATTCATTAAAAATATTGTTCTTTCTCAAAATAAAAATAGGAACTTGTAATAGTTAACACAGTAGTTCATTATCTTGAGCAGATTGTTGCAGTTAGAATCAGAAGTCAGAACAAGTATTTAAAATGTTACCTTAGAGCTTCGAACCATGTGCATTATTAAATAAAGAGAAAATAGACATTGACAAAATGATAATAAAATTACCCTTAGAGTGATTTACTATAAATGTCTGTATTCTAACATTTTTATACAGAGTGGGCAAAAGTTAGGTTTACAGTTGTGAGCATGTGAAGCAGTTTATTCTTGTATTATTATTTATTAATTAGTATATTAATTTCCATACAAATAACTGTAAACCTACTTTTGACCACACCTATATAGTATATTTTAATGGTTTCATGTTGTACATGCTATTCTATACCCTACTTTTTCACTAATGGTAGGTTTTGGGTTTTTTTTTTTGTATTTTTCTGAAGTTGGAAATGGGGAGGCAGTCAGACAGACTCCCGCATGCGCCCGACTGGGATCCACCCGGCATGCCCACCAGGGGGCGATGCTCTGCCCATCTGGGGCATCGCTCTGTTGCAACCAGAGCCATTCTAGCACCTGAGGCAGAGGCCACAGAGCCATCCTCAGCGCCCGGGCCAACTTTGCCCCAATATAGCCTTGGCTGCGGGAGGGGAAGAGAGAGACAGAGAGGAAGGAGAGGGGGAGGGGTGGAGGAGCAGATGGGCACTTCTCCTGTGTGCCCTGGCCAGGAATCGAACCTGGGACTCCTGCACGCCAGGCTGACGCTCTACCACTGAGCCAACTGGCCAGGGCACTAATGGTAGTTTTGAACATCTATTATAAGTAGTATATTTTAAAATTTTATTTGTGTATATTATGAATACTTAAATGGTTTTATACTCCATCTGCTGTTGTACACGTGAGATCCTTTTCTCATTTATATAGTTTTTGAACATCTATCTGTTCACAATTTAGAGCACTAGCATTGTTTTTCTTCACAAGGTACAGGCATGCTATGATTTATTTACCTGTTATTGGAAGCCCATGATTTTTTTTTTTTTTTGCTATTGTAAGTCACATGTGATGATGAATACTTACTTATACATGTAATTCCTATTTACTTATCTGACTGTTTCCTTAGGGCAGTGTTTGGCAAATTCATTAGTCAACAGAGCCAAATATCAACAGTACAACGATTGAAATTTCTTTTGAGAGCCAAATTTTTTAAACTTAAACTATATAGGTAGGTACATTCCTTATCGAGGTAGTGCCCGCATGTGGTATTTTGTGGAAGAGCCACACTCAAGGGGCCAGAGTCGCATGTGGCTCGCGAGCTGCAGTTTGCCAACCAGAGCCTTAGGATAAAACTAGAATTTCTGTTCCAATGATAAATACACTTTAAAGACTTATGACATGTATATTGACAAATTGCCATTCAGGAAAATTGTACTACTGTGTATTCTCACCATTGATGTACAAGAGTATCCATTCTCCCACCAGTTTAGATGGAGATAATTTCCTTTCCTAGTGGTGGTTGATGCATACTGTGATGTCTAGCCCAACTCATTGATCTATGTTTATAGTCTTTTGTTGTTGTGCCCTTCTTGCTTATGCTGTCTTCTCTTTTTGGAATGACTTTCCCCTCCTTCGCCTGGCTAATTTTACTTGTCTTTCAGACTATAAACCTGGGGGATTTATAGAACTTTGTATTTTAATGACCATTGCTTGATCAAGGATATTCTTTTTTTGGGAAGTTTGTATTTGAAATAATGAAGTAATCCTAAGCTGGTGTGTCACAGTTTTTCCAAATTTGTTTTTTCTCTCAGGGCTGGGAGAACAGTTTTATAAATGGTTATTAGCTAAAATCTCAAACTTTGGAATCCCTTGGGCCCTGTAGCATGATTTAACATTCTTGCATCTCTTTTCTGTGTTTTAAGGCTCCAGATTTCATTCTGGTTGAGTTTCCAATGGCAGGGGTGAGGATGGCAGAGGAAGAGGATAATGTGGTTTGACTGTTAGTCCTGCTGCCTGGTAGATTATTGCCAAGGAGGTTTTGAAAAAGGTGGGGATTAACAGAGCACATCGAAGTTCTCAGTCAATGCTGAATGACTGAGTTAAATGGTTGCTCTGGAAAACCCCAGACTGGCCCTGAGGACTGATGCTGGACTTGGCAGAAACCCAAAGTTAAGGCTCCAGTCTTTGCTATACCAGTAGATGTACAGCAACATACAGCTGAGGCTACTTTTATGCTTTGAAGATTTGATGGGCTCTACTTGAGAAATCTGGGAATTTGTATTAAAATTTTAACAGGCCACCAACACCATTGTTAGCACAAAGGCTGATGTGCCAAAATGTTGGCTCGTATGCATTTGGAAAATAGGAAAAAAGATAGTAAGTATATCATGGAAGTTTTGGATTCATGTACAATCAATCTTTCCTAGTTTAAGAGAGCTGGAGAAATGGAGTAGGATCTTAACCTTTAGCTGGTGGGGAAAAACCCTGAACTCAGCTACAAGAACTTTCATTGACACTTTTTATTTTTATTTATTTTTTTAAAAGATTTTTATTTATTGATTTTATTGGGTGGAGGTGGGGCATGAAGTATTGACTCATAGTTGCTTCACTTTTTTTTTTTAAGTGAGAGGAGACAGACTCCTGCATGTGCTCTGACCGGGAGCCACCTGGCAACCCCTTTCTGAGGCCAGTGATCAGTCCTAAGCTATCTTTAGTGCCTGAGGCTGATGTATTCCGACCAACCGGGCCATCCTCAGCACCCAGGGCTAATACTTGAACCAGTTGAGCCACTGGCTGAGGGAGGGGAAGAGGGAAAGAAGGGGGAGAGAGAAGGAGGGGAGAAGCAGATGATTGCTTCTCTTGTGTGCTCTGACCAGGAATTGAACCTGGACGTCCATATGTGGGGCTGACACTGTATCCACTGAGCACACTGGCCAGGGCTTCTTCACTTTAGTGGTTCATTGAGTGCTTGTCATATGTGCCTTGACCCAGCAAGCCCAGGGTTTGAACCCAGCAACCTCAGCATTCCAGATTGCTGCTTTAACCACTGTGCCACCATAGGCCAGGCATTCCACCAACATTTTTAAGAAATGTTGCAGCCCTGGCCAGTTGGCTCAGTGGTAGAGCATTGCCTGGTGTATGGACGACCTGGGTTCAATTCCTAGTCAGGGCACAAAGGAGAAGTGACCATCTGCTTTTGCACCCCTCTCCTCTACCTTCTCCCCCCCCCCCCCCTTCCTCTTACAACCATGATTGATTTGAGCAAGTTGGCCCCAGGTGCTGAGGACAGCTCCATGGTGGCCTCATCTCAGGTGCTAAAATAGCTCAGTTGCTGAGCAACAGAGCAACAGATTGGCAGAGCTTTGCCCAGTAGGGGGCTTACTATATGGATCCCGGTTGGGTGCATGTGGGAATATGGCTCTCTGCCTCCCTGCTTCTCACTTAAGAAGGAAAAAAAGAAAGAAAGAAATGTGCACCTGTATCCAGGGCTCCCCCCCTAAGAGGCACACCCCTAGCCTCACCTTGGTTTCACTAGCAGCAGCTGCTTCCTCTGTTCCTTCTCCCTTTGTGCTGTCGTAGTACACCATCTCTTGAGACTGCTTCCCACCACTCCAAGATGTTTGCCTGGTATCCAGGTGATCTCCCCAGGTATAGGTTATGGCATCCAAGTGATCTCCCAGGTATAGGTTATGGCTTTTGTTTGCCTTAGATCTGTAGAAGCCTTTTCTTTATTCATTGTTTAGTCTCTTACTCTTCTTTCCTTTCTTCTATGCTAATCTGCTCCCTCTCCCTGTTAGCTTCTTTGTTCATTTGATGTTATGTTTATAAGGTTAGGAAAATTTTTATTTTGGCATTTTGCATTAGAAGAAAAGATTAAGAGCTTTTGTATTTTAAATCTTTTATTTTTATTTTTATTTTTTTTAGTGAGAGTAGGGGAGATAGGCATACTCCCACATGTGCCTGTCTGGGATCCACCTGGCAATCCTGTCTGGGGCCGATGCTCCAACCAGCCGAGCCACTGGCTGCTGGAGGGGAAGGGGAAGAAAGAGAGAAGGGGGAGAGGGAGGAGGGGAGAAGCACTTGGCCACATCTCATGTGTGCCCTGACTGGGATTGAACCAGAATGTCCGCATGCTGGGCTGATGTAAGAGCTCTTGTATTTTAATGTTAAGGATTTTCATTATATTAAAGTTTGCAACATTAAAAAGATACTACAGTAAATACATAAAAGTAAAATGTGTTGATTAATAATATAGCATGACTTTAAAAAATATTTAATCATTTATAAGCATATTTATATTTATGTAAACTATATAAATTCATGAATAGTTTATTATAATGCTAATTTTGTTTTCCTCCAGGAGGATCAGGATGGGAGTCAAGGTCTGGGCAAGAGAAAGAGGGTCAAACTAAGCAGTAGCACCAAAGGTATAGTATTTTATTTTTGCCTTGTACAAAAAGCTCCTAATATTTTTAATCACTAAGAACACTTGATTGGCTAGTCAGAGGTGTTTAAAAAGAAAGTTATATTACTGTATTTGTCGAATAATGAAGAAACTGTTGTTTGGAAGGTGATTGTGAGGGATCTCAAAAGTAAATAAAACCCTTATATTATGATTTAAAAAAATGTTCATTATAATATTTGAGTCAGAAAATGTAAGTCTTTATGATTCTTTGATTTGAATTTGTTTTTAGTTTGGTTTACATCTTTTTATAATCTGGGGTATGCATTTTCTAGAATGAAAAAAGAGCAAATGAGGGAGAGATGGTGAGAGAGAGAGAATGTGAATAAATAAATATGAGAATGAATGAGAAGAATAGCACTTAATACATATTAAAGTCTCAGTGAAGACTTAATACATGTTTACTCAAAAGAACTAGAAGATATGCCCGTAGTGAGGAAACACATTACTAATAATGATGAGTAATATTTATTGTATCATTGTATATGCTATACATAGTGCTGAGCACTTCCCACGCATTGTTTCATTTAATTCTCAAATAAACTATATGAAGCAGGTTTTATTATTACCATTTTATAAATTAGAAAATGGAGGCATGTTAGAGATCACAGCTAATGGAAGATAGATCCTTAATTCACACCCCAGGGCCTACGCTCTTAACCAATATACTCTTTGGCCCTCACTGAAAGCCTTTCTAGGGTACTTGTTTTTAGTTGGCAGCCTGTACTTTGGATTTTTGCCATTGTCAAAAGTTAACATGGTCTATTGTCTGTGTTATTGGTCTGTTAGAGTCTTCAGGGGTTAAAATAATATTTTGATGAAGAGAAGTTTCTTACTTCTGGGGCAGATCAAGTATATCTTGTAGACTATTTAGAACTGCTTGGAAAGGTGGACAAGCAGGTAGTTTCAGTTGAGGCTCATTTTGTAAGTCTGTTCTTAGCTTTACTTTGGCTGTCATGCATTTAACTTTTGGACTGTTAGCAAAAGACCAGAAATACGGTCTGCAGTCCAGGATGCACACATACATACATGCTTGCTTTCTTCCAAGCTTAGCAGAGAATCTGTGATGTCTGAAGAAAATTACAAACCCCATGCCCTTTGGCTTACTTGAGTTGTCAGTGTTTTACCTGAGTCCTTTAGACACATCTGAGTTGGGGCAGATTATTAGGCACATGCTTGAGTTTAAGCTTTAGGGATGCTCAGAAAATACCTGTTATGGTGTAAGAGGACATTGTTTTTCTTCAGCCTGATAAACTCTGGCTGAAGGAACTTTTTGTGCAGACTAAAAGTTGAAGTTCGTTTGTTTTTATCCTGAATTTTTGCATTTGGTATTGGATTGTCTTTACTTCTCTAAGATAAGAAGTAGTTGATCAGTTTCAATTTTTAGTTTACATATGTACATGAAAGAAATGGCTTTCTTTCTTTTTTAAGATCTATTGATTTTAGAGAGGAGAGAGAGAAAGGGACGAGGAGCTGGAAACATCAACTCATAGTATTTGCTTCTTGTATGTGGCTTGACCTGGCAAGCCTGGGGTTTTGAACTGGGGACCTCAGCATTCCAGGCCAATGCTATATCCATTGCGCCACCACAGGTCAGACCAGAAATGGCTTTTTGAATTAGGAGACCCTGGTGGTTTAACAAAGTGACTGTTGCTTTTTTTTCAAAGAATATCTGAAATCTGGAGAGGGGTTTATTTGTGTAAGAATTTGCTTCAACAGTCTGAAAGTGAGCTGAAAATAAAATACACAATGATAAGCAAGAGGTGAGGCACTGTGCTAAACACATCACTGCCTATTCTCAAAACCTAAATTTTAAGGATAAAGAAATTGAGACCTAGAGGACTGCTGCTAACATGGCCAAGATTATCATGGTAGTAAGTTGCAGAGCCTGGACTCTGCTGTCTGATTAAAATTTTAACCTTACTCATGCATTTACGCCATATGCTGATTCTTCAAAAATTTCTTTTTAAAATTTGGTTCAAGGTAGTTTAGACATTGTACAATCATGACAATTGAATCAAGATTTTAGAGGTAAATAGTCATATAACTAATGGAAGCATTTCTAATCACATTTCCACAACATACCATAAAAACCATATAACTTGTGCTTTAAATATCTTGGGAAATTCAACATCACCCATTTAAAGTATAATAATGAAGACTATTACAGGAGGCATTTTGGGAGGGGTTCTGAAGATGAAAAAAAAATGGAATTGTACATAAACTGTAGTGATTAATATTTTAGTAGAAGGCACAACTTTTCTGGTGCATTTGGATTGCTTCATTTATTTGAAACAAGGTTGATGTAGCTTTTCTCTTAAGTGCTTTTCATTTTGCTAATGTGATTTTGCAGTTATAACTATGAATTCTAAAATTAATGCTACTAGTTTTGTTCAGCTTTGTATGTGATGAAGCACTTATCTGTGAGGGCTTTATTTATTTATTTTTGTAGTCTTGAAATTTTCAATCATGTTAGTGCCAAGTGAATTGTGAGAATTAAATTGGTTTCAGCAATATGCTGTGGATTATATTCTAATATTTAATTATAATCTTTACATTTCTGCCACATGATTATCTTGGGTCCTAATTTTATTACTTTTTGTCTTTGAATCTGTTAGTGTGTGTCTTTGAATATATCTTACCTATTTCTTGCAATACTGGTTTACTTCTGTTTTTAAATTATTTCCATATCCTGGTAATGATCTGTTTCAGGAGGAATAAATTCCTGTTTGACAAGTAGTAAATTCTGAGATTGAGATAATAATAATTAGTTTCTAATAAAGTACAGCATAACCATATTTATATTTTTACTCCTATTACATTATGCTTATATTGAAGGCATCATTATGAGGGAGCTAGATAGGGGATTGGTAGATACTTTTGCCTTGCTATTGTTAAAATCATAGTGTCTCCAGAATAATAGAATAATGGGTTATTAATTACTAATGAAAAATTGGGCTCAAGTTCTGTTTAATAAGAACTAGTCAAGCCTTATTAAATTCAGAATATTTTATAGAAGAATCATAGGTGATGACATACTGAGTTTATTGTTACTCTTTTAGATGTATTACCTGAGGGAGATGTGATATGAACACATTACTCAATAATAGAAGAACTGTGAAATTGGGTGGGGTTAATTGAAAAAAACTCTACAAGGTTATCCTGCAAGACAATTTGAACTTTAATGTAGCTGTACCTGCGTATTTTGGTGCATGTGACCCTGTTCTTTTAAATCTCTCATCTAGCATCTAACTCTAATTTTAAGCACACACCATCACTGAACCAGTCCATTCACAGTTGATACTTGCTGTATTCTTTTTTTTCTATATCCTTTTGATGTTCTGATATAGAGCCGATGATTCATAACAGTAACTCAAGATCATTTGCTCCAACAGAGATTGTCAGAATTGTCGAGTTCATTTTGCAGAAAAAATTAGAGAAAGAAATAGCTAAAGTATTAAAAATACTCAGTTCATCATCTACATCAGCGGTTCTCAACCTGTGTTTTGGTCGTTCGACCCCCGCCGGGGTCGCGACCCACAGGTTGAGAACCGCTGATCTACATGTTGACACCTTTCTGTTGACTAAGCTTGGCAAGGATTCAGAGATTAGCAGGAGACAGTCTAGTCTTCAAGGAGTGACACTTAACCTTAGAAATAGGCTTTCTAGAAGATAATTTTATCCCTCTTTTAATACCTTTATTATAAAGGGTCACTGTATGAATGAAGAGGGCATCTTGAGTCCAGTTCAAATAAGCATATTTAACGCTCTTTATACTTTTCCTAGTATATTTTTACTAGAAAAAGTAAATGCTTCTATATACTACAGTAAGCATTGCATTAGTAGTTATTTTATCTGGTGAAGTAAGTATTTCATTTATGAAGGATAATTTTGAAGAAATATATTGAATTTATGAAGATTTTCCTTTTTTTAAAAAATTAAAAATTTAGATAACTTTGGACTTTATGTTCGTAATAGTATGTTTTTAACCTAAAATCATTTTTACTATTTTAAATTAGGTATCATGAATATTGTTTTAGTAAGATAATTATGTTGATCTTAGAAATTTTAGACAAATGGCTTAAATTTTTTTTCTTTTTTTAAAAATTTTTTTAATTATTTTATTTTATTTTTTTTACAGGGACAGAGAGAGAGTCAGATAGAGGCATAGATAGGGACAGACAGACAGGAACGGAGAGAGATGAAAAGCATCAATCATCAGTTTTTCGTTGCGACATCGTAGTTGTTCATTGATTGCTTTCTCATATGTGCCATGACCGTGGGCCTTCAGCAGACTGAGTAACCCCCCGCTCGAGCCAGTGACCTTGGGTCCATGCTCGTGAGCTTTTTTGCTCAAGCCAGATGAGCCCATGCTCAAGCTGACTATCCTGGGGTCTCGAACCTGGGTCCTCCTGCATCCCAGTCCGACGCTCTATCCACTGCGCCACCTCCTGGTTAGGCTAAATGGCTTAAATTTAAAGACAAGTAATTACTTATTTTTTTAGTAACTGCTTTATATTAAAATATAAGGATTAAATATCATTATTTATATACTGTGGAGATTATTGAAACCTAGATTGATATTGTCAGTATTATCATTGAATTATTGAACAAGTATCCTTAATGTTTAGAAATATTTAGGTGTTTGAGGTTGATGGGTTATTAATTATAGTAATCGAATGAGATGAACTTAAATCATTAAATTTTTTTCTTATGCAGATCAATCCATAATGGATGTTTTGAAACATAAAAGTTTTCTAGAAGAACTATTGTTTTGGACTATAAAGTATGAATTCCCACAGAAGATGGTAACTTTTTTACTCAATATGCTTCCAGATCAAGAGTATAAGGTATTTACATATTTTTTCCCTTCCTCTCTGAGCTTTGCTCCTCTTTCTTTGCCTTTTCATTACTAAACCTTTTTAATATATTTCTCAGCTGTGGCTTATTGTTCTGTAGCTTTGAGGACAGATATAACACTATGAAAGAGCATTAGCTTCCTCTGTTGCCAGCACAGGGTCTGAAGAAAAAGCACAGTATCAAAGATCTGTGGCAAAGCACCACTATTAAGCAGAATTCCTAAGGGTTGCCTTTCTGCATGGAACTTGATCCAAAGGGAATGCTGGGTGACAAATAAATATTATTTGTTACAAATTGTAGTAAATTCCTTGAAGGAGAACGTGAGCATGTGTAATGGGGGTAACTGAATTTAGATTGTGGGGTTAGGCATGGGAAAACGTGAGATTAGTAGCTGTTGGCCGTCAAGTTAAACACAGAACAGAAATTGAATCATGAACACATGTAGGTAGGTGTAGTCTCTAGTCCCAGAGTGTCTGGCCCCACCTGTTACCAATATATACAGTAGTTATGGCAAAGTGACACAGCCTAGTGTATGAAAAGAAAATGAATCACTCTGTAGTTCCTTTTATGGCTTAGGTAATAAGGCCTCTTTAGGAGTGACACTTAAATAATGCCATTGTTTTGTGTCTTTATACCTGCTTAAGAAAACAGCAGAGGAAATGTACATGTTAAACAGAAAGAATATTTATTCAGATTAGTGGTCAGCTTTCAGATCAAATAGGAGAAGATTTTCTTTTGTAGTAATCTCATTGATTCACTTGTTATGTGAAATCTATGATAGTTTTTAGCTGAGACTTTAGATTTTGTTGTTAAACTAGGTATCACAGAACAAAGACATATATTTAACAAGAAATTGATTGACTCATGAGCACAGTGAAAATTTGTATTTTAAACCATAGTATTTGTAATTGCTTTAAAATTTTAATAATTTAAAATGCCCATTAATTTTTTTTAACCATCAAAGTATTTTACTAATGTTCCAAAAAATGTGTCCTACATGAGGAAAAGTGACTTAAGACTGCCATCATCATTGAAATTATTTTTTCAATTACCCTGGACATCATCACAAACTAATAATAGTTTAAAATGCTAGTATATATTGGAAAATGTGTTATAAAAAGTCAAAGTTAAACTGACGTGTCTTTTTCTTCTATTTAAAAAATTTACAGGTTGCTTTTACAAAAACTTTTGTTCAGCATTATGCTTTCATTATGAAAACACTGAAGAAAAGTCATGAATCAGACACAATGTCTAACAGAATTGTGCATATTAGTGTTCAGTTGTTCAGCAATGAGGAGCTAGCCAGACAGGTAACAGAAGAATGTCAGCTGCTGGATATTATGGTTACTGTGCTATTATACATGATGGAAAGTTGCCTTATTAAAAGTGAGCTACAAGGTAAACGCAATTATTTTCACTTTAGTTTTATTATTAGTATTCTGAATAAAATTTAAAGAAAAACTTTAAAAACCACCTGTAGTTTTGTTATTCACAAATAATTAATACTTTCTGTCATTTTATATGATATTAATATATTTATGTATATACATACATACTTAAAATGTGATACCATAGTGTACATGTCAAGAATGTGTCCTAATTATTGTTGGCATTAATATTATATGACTTTAATATAATTTATTTAAACATTTTCTTATTAGACATGTTCTTATTTTTTTTTATCATAAATTTGTTGCTCTCAGCCTCAGACATGTCTATGTGTCCATACTTTTTACAATTTAAAAGTTGGAAATCTTCCCATAGTGAGATTGTTGATACTCCTCAAATTGCCATATATTTCTAGGACCTTATCACATTCTCACTTCTATGTGGTCTTTCATTTTAACTTTATCTCCCTGTAATAATTTATATTATTTGAGTGTTTGCTATGTACAAGGCACTCTGTTAATACTATTTATATTTCGTTTTAGTTCAGCTTCTGAACAAGTCTCTGAGATTGACATTATTACTATTCCCATTTTAATGAGTAAATGGAGGCTTAGGGAAATTAAATAATTTGCTATAGAATATAATGCTAGTAAATGACAGAGCCAAGAAAGACTTCTTGTCTCTTGATGTCAGAATCTTTGTACTTCACCATGACACAGCCAGGCTAACATTGATAGGACTGTGTTTTCTCTTGTTGGCACCTGGAGTTAAATTTTAAAAATAACAACAAATAGTACTTCAAATTAAATTTTAGGACCTTTCTATTTTCTGTAGTTGAGACTTGCTTAGTGCCACTATTGCCTCCTTCTGCATATCAGCTCCTATTTTCTCTCTATACTGATTGTCTGTTTTCAGATATGATACCATAGCCTGAAAATGGACACATTCCCAGTGCAGGGGACAATGCCTTATATATAATAATAGCTAGTTAGTAATAATGATAGCTATCATGTTTTGAGCACTCACTATATGCCGTGCTCTTTTCTCAGTAGTGTATATGTATTATCTCATAAGTATTTTTTTTCTCCATCTTATAGGTGAGACAATTATGGCTTAGGGAGTTGAAGTCAGTGATTTATTGCTTTACATCTGTAAAGTGGTAAGCTTGGGTGTCTGACTTCAAAACTCATAGATTTGTCCACTATGTGACTCTGTCTTACCACTGTAGGTATAGTGGTAGCTTAATACATTATTTACAGTAATCAATACCTCTTTACTTATGTAAAGAAAAATGTAAAAGCTACTTTGTATTATAGTTTTTTATCTTCATCTAAGGTGACCTTTTCTTTCATAGAAATTTAGCTACATATATTGCTCTTTTTTAAAAGAAAATCTTTTAATTTATAAACTAGAAACCTTTTTAAATTTAGAAGTATATGTCCTTTGAAAAGACTTTGGAGTCTGTTGTCTTGAAAAATGGTCTAGCTGTAGGAGTCTATTTTTTTGATTTAGCTGTACTTACTCTTTATGACTTGTTTTTGGATTTTAAAGAAGAATTTTTGGGAAGAAGGTGTGTAAGAGTTTGCCTCCCATTATTTTTCCATAGCCAGCTTTATGGATAGAGTTTTTACATTTATTTTCTTCTGATCACTAATTAACTGACCTCAATCTATTTTTTTTTCCTTCTGCAGATGTAGTCCCCTAATCAATGTGGGCCCCCTAAAAGACACACAGAAAACACAGGGATATTTTTCTTTTGTATCCTAGTGCAAACCAAAACAACAGCATCAGACTGTTCAAGGTTTATCAATGGATGCAGGACCCACCTTAACCTATTGTCTGTGTCCATCATTCTGTTGTTTTTTACAAAACTGTTCATGATTCCAGTGGGCACATGTCCTGTGTTCCCAGAACAGTCCAAAATTGTTCTGACATAGTCATTAATACAATCTTTTCTACTTTCAAAAGAGTTCCAGTTTATGTAATAAATTATATGGTTGCCCTTTGGACCTTATCTTATTTGATTTTCAGAAGCATTTCACACTGTTCATACTCTGCTCTTTTCTGTATTGGTATTTCTTGGCACTTGATCCTGGTGTCTCTGCTCTTCTCACTTTCCCCATATTTTGTAAACTCATATTGCAGATCTTATTTAATATATATCATATATAGATAGATATAGATATAGATAGATATAGATATGGATAGATATATAGATCTAATGCTGGAAATTGGTCTGTCCTGGAAATTCTTGCACAAGTTGAATTTTTTAGTAGCTAAATAGTTATAAGTAGCTTTTCTAAGATCTTTAAAAACAAGTGTATTTTTTTCCTAGCAGTAAATTACATTATAATTATTATTTTTAAAAATTATTATTTCTTAGCCAAGGTCTAAAATTATCTTTAGCGCTAGGGTGTTTTTCCCTCTTTTAAAAGTAGCATAACATTTCATGATAAATATTTACTGGTTTTCTAAAAGCTCTGTAAGTTTCTCCCATTTTTACATGAGTAGTATCGGAATGAACTTTAAATATATTAAATACAACTAGCCACAGCCTGACCAGTGGTGGTGCAGTGGATAATGCGTCAGCCTGGAACAGTGAGGTTGCTGGTTGGCAACTCTGAGGTTGCTGGCTCTGAGAGTGGGCTCGTCAGCATGGGGTTGCTGGCTTGAGTGGGGGAATCATCCACACCATCCCAAAGCTCGCCAGCTTGAGCCTGAAGGTTGCTGGTGTGAAAAGCCCAAGATCCCTGGCTTGAAGAAGGGGACATTGGCTCGCCTTGGTCAAGGCATGTGCGAAAAGCAATTCATGCACAACTAAAGTGAAAGTAACTATGAGTTGATGCTTCTCACCCTCTCTCTCCCTTCCTATCTCTTTGACTCTCTTTCTCTCTCAAAATGCTTTTACACACACACACACACACACACACACACACACACACACACACACACCTAGCCACAGATATTATAACAGTATCTCTGTGCTTTTTTTTTTTTGACAGTCTCTATCTAGCTTTTGCATAAATTGTCTGTAGACAATATTTGAAAGTTTTGTCTATGCTGTTAGTAAATACCGGAGCTGATACAATGAGAATTCAGACCACAGCAATAGCTGAAGAGTAAAAGGGAAAAACCTCTGGTAATACATGATCCCTATCTGACATTTTCAAATTGTTGTATTCATTTCCACAGCATACCACTTTGTGACTCTAAACATAACCCATAACTTTTCATATTTCTGAAACTTTATAGTTTCCCTTATCAAACAGTTTGTGTAAAATGGAACTTAAAATCATGTGTTGCGTAACAACGGGAGTGTCTGTAGTTGCTAGAAATCCCAGATTGATTGTTCTTCTGTCCCGCATATCAAACTGTTTATTGAATTATATTCTTTGGATGTCTATAAACACCTCAAACACACTATGTCCACAATAAAACTCATTATCTCTCTGTCAAGCCTGCTTATTTTTTGTTATCGTGTGTGTGTGTGTGTGTGTGTGTGTCTGTCACAGGTCTGTGTTTTGGTGCCACTGTCTAACCATTTGCACAGTTGCCCAACCTACAAACCTAGGAGTCATTTTGGATTTCTTGTTGTTCCTTGCAGATATGATGAACATCACCAAGTCTATCTTTTACACCTTCTAGACATCTTAGAGTAGCCATTTCTCTTTATCTCTGTATCTTCATGCTACCATTGTAGTTCAAGCCATTGTTATCTCTCGTCTTCTACCACTAGTTATCACCACCCTTCTTTATCACCCTCCCTACTGCACATCTTATCGTGTCCCACTTCTTTTTATTTATTTTTATTTTTTTACGGAGACAGAGAGAAGGATAGATAGGGACAGACAGGAACAGAGAGAGATGAGAAGCATCAATCATTAGTTTTTCGTTGCACATTGCGACACCTTAGTTGTTCATTGATTGCTTTCTCATATGTGCCCTGACCACGGGCCTTCAGCAGACCGAGTAACCCCTTGCTCGAGCCAGCGACCTTGGGTCCAAGCTGGTGAGCTTTTGCTCAAACCAGATGAGCCCGCGCTCAAGCTGGCGACCTCGGGGTCTCAAACCTGGGTCCTCGGCATCCCAGTCCAATGCTGTATCCACTGCGCCACCACCTGGTCAGGCCATGTCCCACTTCTTACCACCCTGCCACCTTCCAGTGGCTTGCCATTTTCTTTACATGAACTCCAAACCCGTGAAGCTGATTTTAAGGCTCTGTAGCCTCATTTGTGCCACCAAATCTTTGCATTGTCTCAGTGATTTTATCTTTTTTTTAAATACAGCTTTGTCTACCTAGAGCACCATTTTCTCCCCCATCACTGGTTTATTTGGCTGATCCTAATTTCTGCCTTATTCTGTATATCTCAGTTTATTTTTATTTTTATTTGTATATCTCAGTTTAAATATCACTTCCTTGGAGAGTCTTGTCCTGAATTGTAGACTAATTTTATTTGATCTTATGACTTCCTGTACTGTTCTGTTATAGCCCCTATCATACAATGTCTTCTTGGATTTAAATCTTAGTGAGGAGAGAGATTATACAAATCTTGATTTATTTACCGCTTATTCATAGATCTTAATAGGTTGCTTAGTTCTCAGTAGGTGCTCAATAAATAATTGTTGATGATTGACTCTCATTTAGCACTGAATCATTGTTTTCTATCTTTATAGTGACAAAAGTACTTGGGTAAAAAAATAGAACTCCTAATTGTTTCATTAAAGATTCCAAGGTGTTTTTCACAAGAACAGTAATATTTAAAGCAGTGTCAAGAAATAGTGATTTTGAGTAATTATATTCTGCTTATTTATTCTCTGGTTTTAATTAAATAGAAGAGTGATGAATATTTAAATAGGTATATATTTTTAAATCCCAGCATCTCTAAGCACTGTTTCATCAATATTAATGGCTCACCAACTCACAGTGGCAATAGTTGTCAGTCAGTGGGCTTCTCTGGATTTCAGGTGTGGGTAATTGATAGAAAGCCCTTACACCCTATCCCTCATTCAGTTATTCCCTCTCACTATGTTGAGAGCACTAAAAGAGAGCATACTTCACTTAAATGTCAGTGTGATAAGAGCCTCACACTGGCCTCAAGTTCAGTAGCAAAGGCAGCGTAGTAGGACTGAGACTCAAAGTCTACATGCTCATTGAATTCTTACTTTTTTTCATACCTTGCAAAAATTAAAACATATAAATATTGCTAAAGGAAAGCAAGTATTCATATTAAAAATCAAGGGTTGGGCCCTGGCCGGTTGGCTCAGCGGTAGAGCGTCGGCCTGGCGTGTGGGGGACCCGGGTTCGATTCCCGGCCAGGGCACATAGGAGAAGCGCCCATTTGCTTCTCCACCCCCCCCTTCCTTCCTCTCTGTCTCTCTCTTCCCCTCCCGCAGCCCAGGCTCCATTGGAGCAAAGATGGCCCGGGCGCTGGGGATGGCTCCTTGGCCTCTGCCCCAGGTGCTAGAGTGGCTCTGGTCTCGGCATAGCGACGCCCCGGAGGGGCAGAGCATCGCCCCCTGGTGGGCAGAGCGTTGCCGGTGGTGGGCATGCCGGGTGGATCCCGGTCGGGCACATGCGGGAGTCTGTCTGACTGTTTCTCCCTGTTTCCAGCTTCAGAAAAATACAAAAAAAAAAAAAAAAAAAAAAAATCAAAAAAAAATCAAGGGTTGGGTAAGATAACTTCATGGACCGAATCCCAAATTTAATTTATAGAAATAAAAAATTTCAGTAGAAGCCCTCCTCACTGATGAGTGTGACAAAGTAGGTGATTAGCTGTAAATGTTGTTTAAAGTGAGGAATCATTAAAAAGTGATACATTATCTTAAATAGTGCATTTTAACTTAAAACACAGAAATGCATGTTTATTGTCCAATCTTTTAATTCTGGGCAAAACATTTTTAAGGTATGGTTTCTTTGGCACCATAAAGCATCTATGATTTTTAGTTTCAGTTTCTTTAAACTAGAATAGGAACATGAGATCTTTTTTTTTTTTTTCATTTTTCTGAAGCTGGAAACAGGGAGAGACAGTCAGACAGACTCCCGCATGCGCCCGACCAGGATCCACCTGGCACGCCCACCATGGGGCGACGCTCTGCCCACCAGGGGGCGATGCTCTGCCCATCCTGGGCGTCGCCATGTTGCGACCAGAGCCACTCTAGCACCTGAGGCAGAGGCCAAGGAGCCATCCCCAGCGCCGGGCCATCTTTGCTCCAATGGAGCCTTGGCTGCGGGAGGGGAAGAGAGAGGCAAAGAGGAAAGCGCGGCACGCTTGCCCTGGCCGGAATCGAACCCGGGTCCTCCGCACGCTAGGCCTACGCTCTACCGCTGAGCCAACCGGCCAGGGCAGGAACATTCTTAATGAAGCAATCTCTGTGTAAAAATCTTTCTAGGCTTTTTTGATTTTTTTCCTCCAAGATTTTTTAGCATTTTCTCAGGCTTTTTTATTTTTTTTTATTTTTCTGAAGCTGGAAACGGGGAGAGACAGCCAGACTCCCGCATGCGCCTGACCGGGATCCACCCGGCACGCCCACCAGGGGCGATGCTCTGCCCACCAGGGGGCGATGCTCTGCCCCTCCCGGGGGTCGCTCTGCCGCGACCAGAGCCACTCTAGCGCCTGGGGCAGAGACCAAGGAGCCATCCCCAGCGCCCGGGCCATCTTTGCTCCAATGGAGCCTGGGCTGCGGGAGGGGAAGAGAGAGACAGAGAGGAAGGAAGGTGGGGTGGAGAAGCAAATGGGCGCTTCTCCTATGTGCCCTGGCCGGGAATCGAACCCGGGTCCCCCACACGCCAGGCCGACGCTCTACCGCTGAGCCAACCGGCCAGGGCCATTTTCTCAGGCTTTTATTGTCTCTCAAAAACTTCTGCTCATCTTTTTGTAATGTTTCTCTTTATGCTTTCACATTTCATCAATTTATTTATTTTAATTTAAAATTTCTTATAATAATAAACACTTTGCATGAACACAAACAAAAACTAACTCTGGCTAAGCATATTTGGCTGTGTCCTAGGGAATAGGCTGCTAGCTTTGAGCATTTTGTGTATTATGGTTATTAGTGTATTTTACAGTGGGAGTGGGGATTGTCTAGTGAATCAGTTAAATTAGAATAGATTAAGAAAGTTAATGCATGTATATGATAAATTCTAATAGTAAAGGTTTTGTGTAAGTATAAATACCTTCTTCAACAATATATTTAAATTTTGAGGATTGTTTTAAGGCTGAAGAAGTTTATGTGTGTTTTCTGTTTTTTCATTTTTGAAATACTGAACTAAAATTGTATTTACATATTCTTTGAATAGAAGAAAGCAATTAAATATATATCGCTTAATTTACAGATTTGACTGCTGATATGGAATGAGATTAATCTAGCAATAAAAATATCTTAGTGATTGGGACTGAAATATTGCATTATGTCATTAGAATCAAGAAAATAATATGGTTTTATAAACATAGTTCAATATCATGTATTATGTTGGACATGTGATAAAGATTATTATAATAATGTACTAAGAATTATGTTAACATTTTGTTTAATTCACTTAAGATGGGTCATTTTTTATTTCACATATGTGGAAATTGATTCAGAGTCTAAGTAAACATGGTTAAAGCCATCTAAGTATTATTAAATGGCAGGCTGGGGTTTGAATTTAGATGTCTCTGATTCTAAAATGTATATAATCTGTATCATTGGAAAGTTTTTGAAAAACTGATTTTTTGGGCTCTGTGTGTCTGTTTTAGATGAAGAAAATAGTTTACATGTGGTTGTGAACTGTGGAGAAGCATTACTGAAGAATAACACTTACTGGCCTCTTGTCAGTGATTTTATTAATATCCTTTCTCATCAAAGTGTGGCTAAGAGATTTTTGGAGGACCATGGTTTATTAGTTACATGGATGAACTTTGTCTCTTTCTTTCAAGGTATGAATTTTAATTTTTTGTTAATTTCTTTAGTTTAAAAAATGCCTAATGCAGAACTATCAAATACTAATTAAAAGATAATAGCACATCATTCAGGATACATTTGAAATGTCTCATTTGAATTAATTGATATTTGTAAGTACTTTAATAAAATATTCATGAAAATATATCAGTTATGAAAATGTCAAAATATTAAAAAGGAAACAATAAGAATGTGATTATTTTTAGTATTTTAAACCAAGAAGTATTTTTCTCCATGAAGATTCATAATGCTTTAATAAAAATTTTAACTAGCATCAATTAAAATAGTTTTGAATTTTTTACTTAATATATTATGTTACGTAATGACAATTTACAAAGTGTTTTTAAGAAAACCTAGTTTGTAAAGAGTTCCAAATGGACTGACTAGATTATTGTATTTTTAATAATTTACTTATTTCTATACATATTGCCATTAGTGTGTATATTAGAATATGTCATAGTAGGAAATATTTTATTTGATTTTTAATATGAAATCTTTTTATTTAGCAAGACTTATATCTGTTTTAATTTTTGCAAGGTATGAACTTAAACAAGCGAGAACTCAATGAGCATGTGGAATTTGAGTCTCAGACCTACTATGCTGCCTTTGCTGCTGAACTTGAGGCCTGTGCACAGCCAATGTGGGGGCTTTTATCACATTGTAAAGTTAGGGTATGTTCATTTCTGTTAATTTCTATATTTGCCTTTAAAACAGTTAAGAAAAAAAGATGTGAGAACACTGATTTGTTTACTTGTATATAATAATGTTGCAGTGTTTAATTCTGAACTCAGCTCTGTGAAAGCTGACTTGAGACAGTAATTATTATTCTTAGGTAAGTTGGAATTCATTTATATTGTCAGATCTTTCCAGCCTTCCCTAGTTGTGAATATGTCTCTATATTCATAATTACTGTTTCATTTACTCATTATCAGTTAGTTGCCTAATTCATCTTGTCTTTCAAGGGATGAGGATAGTTCTCAACAAAGTTTACACTTTTAAGATACCACGCACAAAATCAGTACACATTTCATACAGATTCCAGTGGTTTATTAAAAAATTTAAGGGTAACATAGCAGCAACATAAATTCTTATAATTGGGTAAGAAAATGCTTATTTGTAATTGCATGTATTTACGTCTTTCTGTACAATTATATACTTTACCTTTGTATTTTGAAGTATTGGTTTGATGGGTCTCCAGAATCCTTGAACAGTCCAGAAAAATGGAATCCCCTGATCCTTAAACTAAGGACTTGAGTAAAACTTTGCTATGTAGATACCATCAAGTCCAACCTGCTAACCTGTACCAAAAAGTATGATGACAAGATTTTATAGTGGAAATATTTTGAAGTCCTGGATTCTGTTGGGCTCTGCCTTTTTCTACTTAGGTGACTTGGTCAACCCATTTTAAACTATTTGAACATCTCAGTCAATTTTTTACCCCTTTTTAGGGGTAAAAAATTTTTTAGGAAAGCAAAATGAAGGACAGCAAAGCCTACTCTCCTTTCCAGTGTTATTGAGAGGCTCTCTTTTATATACTCTTTAAGTATATGTGTTTCTTTAAGCAAATTTATATTTTCTCACATGACTTCAGCTAGTCTCTAAATGCAGATGACTCACAACTTTGTTATAGTCTAGCCAGGTTCAAATTTCCAACAGTTCTGGTTACTCATGTAGATAATCCTTTTAGGTACATGTTTTCTCAGGTCCCTAACTAACTTTTTAAAATCATCTGTTCATACGGTGTCCTTTATGTTATTTAATGATATCTTTTTTTTTTTAATTCAGTGAGAGGAGGGGAGGCAGAAACAAACTCCTGCATGCACCCCAACCAATATCCACTCAGCAAGCCCACTAGGAGGTGATGTTCTGCCCATCTGAGGTGTTAACACTGTTGCTCAGCAACCGAGCTCTTCTTAGCGCCTGAGGCAGAGGCCATGGAGCCATCCTCAGCACCCAAGGCCAGCGTGCTCTAATCGAGTTGTGGCTGTGGGACGGGAAGAGAGAAAAAAGCGAGAAGGGAGGGGTGGAGAAGCAGATGGTTGCTTCTCCTGTGTGCCCTGGCTAGGAATTGAACCTGGGACATCCATATGCTGGGCTGATGCTCTACCACTGAGCCAACCGGCCAGGGCCTACTGGTGTCTTAAATGATGCAGTTATCTAATGTACAGACCTTCTCTTCTTGCTGTGCCAGCTTTGTTCAACCTGTATGAGATGCTATGAATTCTCTTCTATTCCAGAAACATCTCCCTTCCACTTCTTTTCCTCTATACTTTAAAAATCTGGGTTGTTAAGGCAATTTTTAAACTTGTTTTCCTGCCTCTATATTTTTTCTACTGTAATCTGTACCAATACTTGTTATTTTTCTAAGTTCTGTGGATATCTTTTTTTTTGCTTAAAAATTGCTTATCTTCTCATTTGTTTCCAGGATAATGTGTGAGTTTTCTATAGAGACATTTAAGATTCTCCACAATTTGCCCTTAACTTGTTTCTCATAATTCACCTCTTGTCTCCATACCTTCATTGGAGTACCATTCCTCAGTATGCAATGTTCTTTCTTTTCTTTTCTCTTTCATTTTAACGGAGTCATGTTTCTTACTTTACTAATTCTCAGAATACGTGGTTCCTTTTTACATACATACATATCTTTAAACATAAATAGTACATTCAAGGGAATAAGATGGGTAGATAAATTTAGGAAGCCAACAGTATAGAAGAAAAGGCCAGTTACCAGATTTTACAAATGATCATCTGAAATCCTTCTCTGGACATTCAACTTGATATGTTATCCTAAATATCCCATGTCACATGGTCCATCCACAAGGTCTTCCTTAGGATTCTGAAGCAGTCAGTAGCCATCTTGTCATTAAGATGGGTCCTGCCATCTCTACTTTGACCTTGAGGTGAGACTCCCACACAGTGGTCTGGGTCATCTTCTGGATCATTGGAGGAAAATGTTGGTGGAAGTTTCCCTGAACCAGGAGCTTTCTTTTTTAGTTCACTTCTAATTTTCTCATATTCATTTTTATTTTTTTAATTTCTCACTGAATAAGGACTAATTTTTTTTTTTCAGAGACAGAGAGTCACAGAGAGTCAGAGAGAGGGATAGATAGGGACAGACAGACAGGAACGGAGAGATGAGAAGCATCAATCATTAGTTTTTCGTTGCGACCCCTTAGTTGTTCATTGATTGCTTTCTCATATGTGCCCTGACCACAGGCCTTCAGCAGACCGAGTAACCCCTTGCTCGAGCCAGCGACCTTGGGTCCAAGCTGGTGAGCTTTTGCTCAAACCAGATGAGCCCACGCTCAAGCTGGCAACCTCGGGGTCTTGAACCTGGGTCTTCTGAATCCCAGTCTGACGCTCTATCCACTGTGCCACCGCCTGGTCAGGCTCAAATTCATTTTTTGATGCCAAAGGTTCCTCACATGATACAGCTGTTTCACTAATCTCTTGATAATTTTAATTCTGTTTCACTTGGCTGAGTTAAGACATGTTCATGCTGTTTTGTTTCAGAACATGTGAGATCTGTGGGAGGACTCTTCCTGCACTACCTCCTCTGACCCTCTCTCCTGCTGTAGCTTGCTGTGTCCAGCCTCCGGGTTTTTCTTTTCCTCATCCTCCCTTTCTTTCTCCTCTTCCTCCTCCTCTTCTACTTCAGGCTCATCCTTCATTCCCATTCAAGTTTGAGGGAGTTCGGGATGCTTGGGGGGTAACTTCCCTACTATTCCAGTTTTTAATTTGAATTTGCTTCTTCCTTTCATGGCACCAAAGAGAGGTAATATAAGCTTTTTAACTTTGTTTTCAGCATCTGTAGTCTGACTGTCAGTCTTTTTTTAGTTCTGGAATCTTTGCTGGCTTTACAGTTCTTATCAACCCTTTGAATCTCTGTTGTTGTTTCCTCAGTTTAAAGTTCTCAGGTGAAATTTCTTTTGGGACACACTGTCTGATGTAATCACTGGTTTTATTTCTAACATGATCTCATCTCAAGATTCCTGAGATGGTGACTCTGGTAGAGCTTTGCTTGAGGCTTTCATTCTCACTGAAATTTCAGAGTTGCTTTTAGCATCATTTAACTTTGCAACCTGTGATTTGAAATCCTTGACTTCTCATTAATCTTCCCAACTTTCTTCATTCAGTAAAGATGCTTCTCAAGCAGGCCATTCCAATCAAGAAATATGTCATCATCACTATCATAAAAGTCCATCTTCCCAGTTCTTCGCCGCTTTCCTTTCCTGAGATACCGCCTCCTGCTGCAGGAGGATCTCAACGTATTGAGGATTTGACAAGCTTCCAGTGAGCACTAGGTCATTGCTTCTGTTTCTCTCCTGAATGAATGGCCTCAGCCACCAGCTGTTTTCTGTGAATCATCCACAGGTAATCTTACCCTGCAGAGTCAAGTGCTTTGTCCCTGTTCATCAAATTCATATTCTAATTATTCTCCTTCTTGGTTAAAAAAAACCTGGAAGAGCCTCTTTTGGATTCTTTATATAAAAGACCTCTCTTTCCAGCTGAAACTCAAACAATGGGGTTCTCTCTAGCCTCTCCCTCTACAGCATCTTCTTCTATTCCCTGGGTGCAGCCCATTTCATCATCTCCCTTTCAGTGGTATCCATTTCCTCATACTCATCTGAGTCTTCTTCTAGCATCATTTTCTCCAACATCATTTGTTGCTTCTTGTGCAATTGCATTACTGTCAACTCGGATTCTGCCTCTTGGTCTTCCTCTAGTCCCTGAAGAAGAAAGAGCCAGTTTTACCACAGAAGTATAGAACACGCCTGCTGTGGACTTGGCAATAGGTGCAGGATGGGATGCGGGTTCTGTTAAGAGGGATGCCGTGGGTGCTTCCCAGATCAAGAAGGTAGAAGCCAGGCCGATGGCTGTCACATTCTCCATTGGGGCCGGATGCCCCATGCTGCAGCATGGTGTGGTGCCTAGACACCAAAGGATGCTCCAGGCATGTCACGGACAGATCCCGAAAAGGCAGCAGCTGGTCCCTTACAAGCTATGGGTGCCGAGTATTGTGCTGCCCTTCAGGGTCTATAGGTTTGGACTGTGGTAGAGTTCCCTCCCAACCCCTCTGCCAATGCTGACTCTTGATAAGGGGAAGAGTCTGGGCAAGGCGCTTTGGAGCAGGAGCCACTGTGGTGGGCCACCTGCAATATTCTTTCTTGATTTCTGTGCTTTTGTTCAAGCTAGCCCCTTTTTGGCATGTGCTCTCTCATTCTTTCTGCTTAGTCCAGTGCTTCTTTTACATGAAAATCATGTGGGAAGCTTTAAAATTCATGTGCTTAAACCCCATTGTCAGAGATTTTGATTTAATTGATGTGCAGTAGGATCTCAGCAGTGATTCTAACCAGTGTGAAGAACCATGAGTGTTAGATTTTCTAAAATTCTACTCATAAGAATCATCTGATATGTAATCTGCTCATTTAACTTCTTCTAGTCAGATTTGTGATTTCAGTCCCAGTGTTTTTATAATACCCTGTTTGATCTCCACTATAGCATTTAGCAATAAACTGTCATATAGTATGAGGTTTGTTTGTTCATTCATTCAAAAATATTTACTGGATGCTGTTCTGTGCTAGATACTACCTAGATTCTTGGGGTTTTGATGTTGAACCAAATAGATGTGATTCTTCCCCTCATGGAGCAGTTTGATAGGGGAGATAGACACTAAGTAAGTAAACACATAGATTTATTTTGTAAACTTTAGAGGATAATAACAGATTGCTGTGATGGTAATGAATATGGAGATTAATTAGATTTGAGGACCCGGGAAGACCTTTTTGAAGGAAGAATATGAAAGAGCTAGTTTATGAATAATAAACAGGGGTTAGTGGGGGTAGTAGGAGAGATAGACTGGAATAGCCACTGATTGATCCTGGACCCACAGAGTAGAACATGGAATTGGAGAGATTGGCAGAGATAAGATGATTAAAGCAGGTCCTTATAGATCATGTTAATGAACCTTGAATTTAATTTTAAGAAGGAATCAGTGAAGATTTTATATTGATTTTTTTTTTTGTTTTTGAGACAGAGAGAGACAGGAGGGGAGAGAGGGAGGAGATGAGAAGCATCAACTTGTAGTTGCTTCCCTTCAGTTGTTCATTGATTGTTTCTCATAAGTGCCTTGACTGGAGGACTCAAACTGAGCCAGTGACCCCTTGCTCAAGCCAGTGACCTTGGGCTCAAGTCAGTGTGACCTTGGGCTTCAAGCCAGTGGCCTTTGGACTCAAGCCAGCAACACTGGGATCATGTT
This sequence comes from Saccopteryx leptura, assembly GCF_036850995.1. NCBI lineage: Eukaryota > Metazoa > Chordata > Mammalia > Chiroptera > Emballonuridae > Saccopteryx > Saccopteryx leptura. The sequence continues at coordinate 56,010,515 of NC_089509.1, forward strand.
GATGATCCTGCGCTCAAGCTGACAAAGCCCGCACTCAAGCCCATGGGCCTGCACTCAAGCCACCGACCTTGGGGTTTTGAATCTGGGACCTGAGCATCCTGGGTCAGCTCTATCCACTGCACCACCACCAGTCAGGCCAGTGAAGATTTTTAAACAGAGGTTTGATGTGATCAGTTTTACTTTTAAAAGATCATTGTAGTTGTTGGGAATATCTACATGATTGAGGAGAGTGTGGGGAACATCAGACAAGAAGCTCATAAACCAGTTAAGATGCTGTGATAACAGTCTAGTTAGGAAACTCAGATTTGAAATTCAAGGTGTATTCAAGATGCCTTTTAGATGTTGAAGTTGTGTTTTGGAGTAACAAACAGTAGACTTAGTGATGGGATGTATGTTGTTGATGAGTGAGAAAGACTTGGGGTAACTTATGTACAGAGATAGAAAAGATTGATAAAAAATTAGGTTTAGAGAGGTTATAGTTAGTTTTAGATGCTAAGTTTGGGATGCCTATGAAACATCCACGTGGGAATAGTGAATAGGCAGTTGGAATATATGAGATGGAATGAGTCGGGATATATGGCTATATGAGTCTTGTGTTCAAAAGAGAAGTCTGAACTAAGGTATACATTTTAGACCCTTGGGAATGTAGATGATATTTATCATTGGCAATGGGATGAGATAAAGTAGGAAGAGAAGAGCAATGGGCCTTGAAGAAAGAACTTAACATTTAGATATGGAGAGAAAGGAGAAACACCAGATTTCAGTATCATGTAAACCAACAGAATTCAATGATTTAGGAGGGTGGGTAGGATGTTGATATGAAATAAAGACGTTATTTTAGGAGTAGTATTCTGCACCTGTTTTGAGGATGAATTTGGATTATGAAGCTGGGGTTATGTAATAGCAAGAAATCATTGTTTTCAGGCAGTAGTTTATTTTTTAGCTTTGAAAGCCAAGATTGCAATGTGTTATGGTTTTGTTAACCTTCGAAGTGAGAGAAGAGAGAGAAAACAAGCTCACATTGATCTGGTAGTATCTGAAAGAGTAGTTTCTCAGTTATTGGAATTTCTAGTTCCTAGCTAAAATGTTCTTCTGAGCACTTTCAGTATGCCAGACATTGTTCTTTACTTTTTATGTTATATTCTTTTTTTTTTTTTTTTTTTTTAAAAAAATACGCTTCACGAATTTGCGTGTCATCCTTGTGCAGGGGCCATGCTAATCTTCTCTATATCGTTTTAGCATATGTGCTGCCGAAGAGAGCACTAATGTTATATTCTTATTTAATCCTCATTATATCTCATATGAAGTAAATATATCATTCTTTTATAGGTTAAATAATTTGTCTATGTCACACAGCTACAAATCAAAGCCGAGTTTGAAAACAAATCCATTTGATTTTAGAACCAGTGGTCTTAACCACTTTATTATAATTGTTTCATAAGAAAGAAAATCTTTAGCAGTAGTATTGTCAGGTTTATAAATGTAAATTAGAGGAAATACAATTATTTAAAGTAAAATGCTATTTTTTGTGTTTATATTCCATAAGTATTAAATTGAGAACTAAAGAATTAGCAATCAAAAAGGGAACTTCAACTAATAGCTTATTTGTATGGTTGCCTTGGGTTCTGTTCAGTTCTTTTTTTTTTATAAATAAATTTTTATTTTAATGGGGTGACATCAATAAATCAGGGTACATATATTCAAAGAAAACATGTCTAGGTTATCTTGTCATTCAATTCTGTTGCATACCCATCACCCAAAGAGATTGTCCTCCGTCACCTTCTATCTAGTTTTCTTTGTACCCCTCCCCCTCCCCTTCCCCCTCCCCCTCCTTCCCTCTTTCCCTCCTTCCCTCCCCCCGCCCCCCATAACCACCACACTCTTGTCCATGTCTCTTAGTCTCGTTTTTATGTCCTGCCAATGTATGGAATCCCTGCAGTTCTTGTTTTTTTTTTTTGTTTTTTTTTTTTGATATACTTATTTCACTCCGTATAATGTTATCAAGATCTCACCATTTTGTTGTAAGTGATCCGATGTAATCATTTCTTATGGCTGAATAGTATACCATGGTGTATATGTGCCACATCTTCTTTATTTAGTCTTCTATTTTTTTTTACAGTGATTAAAGCCTTTAAGCAAACTCTTGGCCAATACAGCAAGAATCCATAAAAGAGTAGTGTCCTTAACATGTTCACCAAGTTCAAGTTGGCCCCAACACCATGCCAAATCCCTGAAAAATGCAACCCAACCCCAGTTCAGTCTGTTAGGAGCTGTCACAAGGAGCAGGAGTCCAGAAAAGTCCACAGCCAGGAAAAGTCTGCATGGCACTGGAATTGTTGCCACAATTCTATACTTTGCAGCTTATGTCCAAGTCCCAATGACTGCTGCTTCTAGCTGGTAATGATTAAGGTAGACTGGAAAAGCCATCTGCAGCATGTGTGGAGATGGAGCTTCTGTTCTCCTCTGCCTGGAGAGATGAGACCAGGTTGCTTTTCCCTGGAGCTCTGCGACTGTGGCTTGGTAAAGAGACCTTGGGATACACTAAGCTGGGTGGCAAAGGTAGATTCATAATAGAAGTTGGCAAAAGGGGAAAAGAGAGCTCTAAATTAGGAGTAGGTCCCAGCCTGAAATATGAGTGGGGCATTGAGGTAGGAGGAGTAAAGGAAACACTATATATTAAAGCAGCAGAAAATAGGACTATCAACACCCACAACACAGATCTTTGAGGGAAGAATAAAAAACCTGACTATTCAGGCAAGACATGGTTAAGTGGCCCTTGTGCAAATGAGATCAGTTTACCTGCTTCTTGGAAGAAATACCCTAGGCTCGTCCACAGTGTCGTAGATGGGGCCGATGGCTCTGGGCACCTTCAGCCTTCAGTGGCTAACCCCAGCATTCTGGGCAAGGTTAGGTCATAGGTGGCTGGAGCAGGGCTGGAAGAGACTGAACTCTCCCTTAGAGGAGCGAGGGGGAAGCCTACCTTCCAGTGTCCCTGTTTCCTCACAGCAGAGGCATGTAAGTATGGCAGGCTTTAGCTCAATGACCTTCCTTTCCACTATTGAAGCAGGACCCAGATGGCATCCTATGAGACCCCTTTGGGGCGTTGGAGCCTTTAAGGGCATATCCTAAAAGCTGGTAGTTCCCCTGATCTCTATTGGGCTTTTTCTGCCTCTAGGTATCTTAAAAGCCATGCTCAGAAGATCTCGCTGAGGGGTTTGAGGATCCCCATCCGCCTATATAAATCTTTTCCATATATCTGGAACTATTTGAAAAACAAAACAAAACAGTGTTATTAGCTGGATCAAATAAAGAAGGTAGTAGTTTGCAGGCGGAAAAGATTTGGCATCTCCTGTTCATCAGCATTCAAAAGAAATTAAAACAAATTTTTTTTTTTTTAAGTAAAAAGCATGATATGGTAGACCCGTAGGAGTTCCAGGATATGACTACCCCCTTTTAAATTTTTTTTTTAAAATTGACCTTAAAATATTTGCTGGGTACACTTTAATAATACCTTAACTTTAAAGATTGTAAGAATGACAAAATACAGTAAATGCTTTTGCTCCATATGCAGGAGCATTTTCAGTTTAACCAGTTTAGGAAATCCAATAATAGAACAATGCATACAGACAATGAGCTATAACATGCTTAGCAGCCTCTCCTGTTCTGACAGAGGTTACTATAAATCCAGAATATGTATCCACTGTAACGGGGACATAGGACTGTTTGTCAAATGAAGGTATATGAGTAACATCCATTTGCCAAAGTTATCCTGGTAGGGGTCCTTGAGGGTTAACTCCAAATGAAGGGGCAGATTGTAGTATAGGACCCCTTGGACAGGATTTCCCAATCTGCCGTGCTGCTTCCCGAGAAAGTTGAAACTGTTTACACAGGGCTGCAGCGTTCTGGTGATGAATAGTATGAGACTGAATTGATCGATCTGTCATGGTTGCTCCAAATAATTTTCTTTTGGGTAGCTTGATCAACAAGGGCATTCCTAGGCCCTGGCTGGTTGGCTCAGTGGTAGAGCATCAGCCTGGTGTGCAGGATTCCCAGGTTCGATTCCCAGCCAGAGCACACAGAAGAAGCGCCCATCTGCCTCTCCACCCCTTCCCCTCTCCTTCCTCTCTGTCTCTCTCTTCCCCTCCCACAGCCAAGGCTCCACCGGAGCAAAGCCACCCTGGGCGCTAAGGATGGCCCTGTGGCCTCTGCCTCAGGCACTAGAATGGCTCTAGTTGCAACAGAGCAACACCCCAGATGGGCAGAGCATTCCCCCTTGGTAGGCGTGCTGGGTGGATACCGGTCGGGCGCATGCGGGAGTCTGTCTGACTGCCTCCCCATTTACAACTTCAGAAAAATACACACACACACACACACACACACACACAGAAAGAAAAGAAAAAAGAAAAAGAAAAAAGAAGAAAAGAAAAGAAAAGAAAAGAAAAAAAAGGACGTTCCCTTGTGCTAAAGGTCCAGGGAGCATGGAGTGAGCTCGAGTATGTCCTATAAAACATGGAGCTCTATGTTGACATACAAGTCTTTGAAGAAGGATAACTGCTGAAATAGTTCATCAGCATTTGTCCCTAAGACAGCAGTCTTTATAGTGGAAACACCATAAGTAAATATTTGCTGTCTATATATAGATTAAAGGAGGAATATGGCAAATGCTGAAAAGCCATGATCATGGCATATAATTCTAGACTTTGAGCTGATTTTAAGTTGACAGTTTCAGTATAAAGTTGTCCATTGATTTGCAAGAGCGATTTGCCATTTAGTGGAAGTTTCCCAGAGCCATTGTTGTTGATCCTTTGAAAAATGGAACAACAATAATTTTGAGGCTCAAAACCTATAAGCTGTAAGGGTCGCCTATGCCCCTGTATAATCTAGGAGGCAACAAAATCAAAATATGGAAGTGTATTATATGGGCTATTAGATGGTTCAATGTGCCTAAGCTGTAGCTGCTCTTCTACCAATTGAGCAGCTGCCCTAAGTTTCTCCTGAGAAAAGATCCATTGGTCTACCATACAGGATTATCTGATTTCCAAGTAATTGGGTCTGCACAATGCATTATTGAGGTAGCAGGAGCTACCAAGGCCCCTATGCTAAATTTTGATATCCTAATCCACACCTTCTGATATTAGGTGCCACTTCTATGGGGGTGATAATTCCCTGTTCTTTCCCTTGACCCTTGGTGGGCAAAAATCCCCGATCAAGCATCTGAGTACTGATTACACCATTAGGACTGACAAGCAACACTCCCATATTTTTCAAAACATCTCTACCTCACAAATTAATTGGCCATCCAGGGAGCACATAAGGCTTAAAAAATCCAGAATGACCTTCTTAATCTTCCCAATGTAGAAAACTAGAACTTTGTTGAGGGGATTTACTCTGCCCTATACCTTGTAATTCTGTGGCTGCTGCATGAGTGGGCCAGGAAGGAGGCCAGTGTAGCTTAGCAATAACAGATACATCAGCTCCAGTATCTAAAAGTCCTTTAAATTTATGCTCATGTATCATTAGTTCAATTTCAGGGCGTTCCTGACCTATTTTTTAAAAAAATCCAATTGGCAAAATCAGAGGAGCCAAATCACCAATTTGCTTGGGGCCTCTTTTGCAGGATGTGGCCTGAGAAGCAGAGTTAGCATCCTTATACTATTCTTCTAACTGTCTGAATTAGCCGTGGACACATTCTTTTTTTTTTAGGTTAATTTTGATGGGGTGACATTGATAAAATTGTCTTCTGTCACCTTCTAACTGGTTTTCTTTGTGCCCCTCCCCTCCCCCAACCCCCTCCCTCTCCTCCCCCCACCCTGTAACCCCAACATGTTGTCCATTTCTCTGAGTCTCATTTTTATGTCCCACCTATGTATGGAATCATATAGTTCTTAATTCTTTCTGATTTACTTATTTCGCTCAGTATAATGTTATCAAGGCCCATCCATGTTGTTGTAAAAGATCCGATGTCATCATTTCTTATGGCTGAGTAGTATTCCATAATATATATATATATATATATATATATATATATATATATATATATATATATATATATACACACAAAAGCTTTTTTAATCCACTCGTCCTCTGATGGACACTTGGGCTGTTTCCAGATCTTTGCTATTGTGAACAATGCTGCCATAAACATGGGGGTGCATATCTTCTTTTGAAACAGTGCTATGGTGTTCTTGGGGTATATTCCTAACATTCCTAACAGTGGTATAGCTGGGTCAAAAGGCAGTTCGATTTTGAATTTCTTGAGGAATCTCCATACTGTTTTCCACAGTGGCTGCACCAGTCTGCATTCACACCAGCAGTGCAGGTGGGTTCCCTTTTCTCCACATCCTCGCCAGCACTTATTCTGTGTTATTTTATTGATGAGCGCCATTCTGACTGGTGTGAGGTGATATCTTATTGTGATTTTAATTTGCATTTCTCTAATCATTAGTGATGTTGAGCATTTTTTCATATGCCTATTGGCCATCTGTGTGTCCTCTTTGGAGAAGTATCTATTCATTTCTTTTGCCTATTTTTGGATTGGATTGTTTGTCTTCCTGGTATTAAGTTTTACAAGTTCTTTATAAATGTTGGTTATTAACCCCTTATCAGACGTATTGTCAAATATATTCTCCCATTGTGTAGTTTGTCTTTTTATTCTGTTTTTTTTTTTGTCTTTAGCTGTGCAGAGCTTTTTAGTTTGATAAAGTCAGATTTATCTGTCTTTTATTTCACTTGCCTGTGGAGACAAATCGGCAAATAAATTGCTGCGAGAGATGTCAGAGAGCTTACTGCCTGTTTTCTTCTAAGATTCTTATGGTTTCACGGCTTACATTTAAGTCTTTTATCTATTTTGATTTTATTTTTGTGAATGGTGTAAGTTGGTGGTCTAGTTTCATTTTTTTGCAGGTACCTGTCCAATTTTCCGAACACCATTTGTTGAGGAGGCTATCTTTACTCCAATGTATGCTCTTATCTCCTTTGTCAAATATCAGTTGTTGATAAAAGTGTGGGTTTATTTCTGGGTTCTCAGTTCTGTTCCATTGATCTATTTGCCTGTTCTTATGCCAGTACCATGCTGTTTTGAGTACAATGGCCTTATAATATAACTTGATATCCGAAAGTATGATACCTCCCGCTTTATTCTTCTTTTTCAAGATTGCTGAGGCTATTCGTGTTCTCTTTTGGTTCCATATAAATTTTTGGAATATGTGTTCTATATCTTTGAAGTAAATCATTGATATTTTAATCAGTATTGCATTGAATTTATAAATTGCTTTGGATAATATAGACATTTTAATGATGTTTATTCTTCCTAACCATGAGCATGGTATATGCCTCCACTTGTTCGTATCTTCCTTGATAAACATTTCTTTTATCAATGTTTTATAATTTTCTGAGTACAAGTCTTTAATCTCCCTGGTTAAATTTATTCCTAGATACTCAATTTTTTTGGTTGCAATGGTAAAGGGGATTGATTCCATGATTTCTCTTTCTGACAGTTCATTGTTAGTGTATAAAAATGCCTCTGATTTCTGAGTATTGATTTTATATCCTGCCACCTTGCCGAATTCATTTATCAGGTCTAGTTTTTTGACTGAGACTTTAGGGTTTTCTGTATACAATATCATATCATCTGCAAATAATGATAATTTTACTTCTTCTTTTCCAATTTGGATGCCTTTTATTTCTTTTTCTTGTCTGATTGCTGTGTCTAGGACTTCCAGAACTATGTTGAATAAGAGTGGTGAAAGGGGGCACCCCTGCCTTGTTCCTGATCTTAAGGGGATTGCTTTTAATTTTTGTCCATTGAGTATGATATTGGCTGTGGGTTTGTCATAGATGGCCTTTATCATGTTGAGGTATGTTCCCTGTACTCCCACTTTGCTGAGAGTTTTGATCATAAATGGGTGCTCGATTTTATCAAATGCTTTTTCTGCATCTATTGAAATTATCATGTGGTTTTTCTCCTTCCTTTTATTTATGTGATGAATCACATTGATTGATTTGTGAATATTGTACCAGCCTTGCCTCCCAAGAATAAATCCCACTTGATCATGGTGTATGATTTTTTTCATATATTGCTGGATCTGGTTTGCTAATATTCAGTTGAGTATTTTTGCATCTAAATTCATCAGGGATATTGGCCTATAATTTTCTTTCTTTGTGTTGTCTTTGCCTGGTTTGGAATCAGAATTATGCTCGCCTCATAAAAGGAGCTTGCATGTCTTCCTTCCTCTTGAATTTTTTGAAATAGCTTGAGAAGGATAGGAGTTAGTTCTTCATTGAATATTTGGTAGAATTCACTTGTGAAGCCATCAGGCCCAGGACTTTTCTTTTTGGGGAGTTTTTTGATAGCTGTTTCAATCTCATTTGTTGTAATTGGTCTGTTTAGGTTTTCTGATTCTTCCAGATTGATTTTTGGAAGATTATATGTTTCAAGGAATTTGTCCATTTCATCTAGGTTGTCTAGTTTTTTGACATACAGTTCTTCATAGTATTTTCTTACAATATTTTGTATTTCTGTTGTGTCAGTTGTTATTTCTCCACTCTCGTTTCTAATTTTATTTATTTGAGACCTCTCTCTTTTTTTCTTGGTGAGTCTGGTTAAAGGTTCATCGATCTTGTTTACCTTTTCAGAGAACCAGCTCCTGGTTTCATTGATCTTCTGTATTGTTTCTTTAGTCTCTATGTCATTTATTTCTGCTCTGATCTTTATTATTTCCTTCCTTCTACTAGCTCTGGGCTTTACTTGCATTCTTTTTCTAGTTCTTTTAGATGTAGGGTCAAGTTGTTTATTTGAGCTTTTTCTAGCTTCTTGAGGTATGCCTGTAAGCTATAAACTTCCCTCTCAGAACTGCTTTTGCTGTGTCCCATAAATTTTTTTGTGTGTGTGTCCCATAAATTTTCAGTTGATGTATGCTCATTATCATTTGTTTCTAGGAATTTTTAAATTTCTTCTTTGATCTCATTGTTTACCCATTTGTTATTTAATAACATGCTATTTAGTTTTCAAGTATTTGAGTATTTTTCAGTTTTTCTGTTGTGGTTGATTTCTAGTTTAATGCAATTGTGATTAAAGAAAGTGCTTGATATGATTTCAATCTTCTTAAATTTGTTGAGACCACTTATGTGCCCTAACATGTAGTGTATTCTAGAGAATGTACCATGAGTGCTTGAAAAGAATGTATATTCTGCTGCTTTAGGGTGAAATGTTCTGAAGATATCTATTAAATCGAGTTGATCTAATATGTCCTTTAAGTCTGCTGTTTCTTTGTTATTTTTCTTTCTTGAGGATCTATCTAATGATATTAATGGGGTATTGAAATTCCCTACTATTATAGTATTGCTGTTGATCTCGCCCTTTAAGTCCATCAAAGTCTGCTTTATATATTTAGGTGCTCCTATATTAGGTGCGTACATATTTATAATGCTTATATCTTCCTTTTGGATTGCTCCCTTTATCATTATGTAGTGACCTTCTTTATCTCTAACTATGGTCTTTGTTTTAAAGTTCATTTTGTCTGATATAAGTATTGCTACCCCAGCTTTTTTTTAGTTTTCATTTGCGTGAAATATTTTTTTCCATCCTTTTATCTTCAGTCTGTGTGCATCTTTTGATTTAAGGTGTGTCTCTTGTAGACAGCATATGTGTGGGTCCTGTTTTCTTATCCACGCAGCTACCCTATGTCTTTGATCGAATCATTTAATCCATTTACATTTAAGGTTATTATTGATATGTAATTGTTTATTGCCATTTTATTCTTTAAAACTGTATTCCTCTTTTGCTATATTCTTTTTCTTCTTTGATCTGTTTACAACAGGTCCCTTAGCCTTTCTTGCAGCCTTGGTTTGGTTGCAGTGAATTCCTTGAGTTTTTTTTGTCTGTAAAGCTTTTTATTTCTCCTTCAATTTTAAATGATAGCCTTGCTGGATAAAGTAGTCTTGGTTGTAGGCTCTTGTTCTGCATTACTTTGAATATTTCTTGCCATTCCCTTCTGGCCTCAAGTGTTTTTGTTGAGAAGTCAGAAGTCATCCTTATGGGGGCTCCTTTATAGGTGCTAGTCTTTTTTTCTCTAGCAGCTTTTAATATTTTCTCTTTATCACTTAGCTTTGGTATTTTAATTATGATGTGTCTTGGTGTTGGTTTCTTTGGGTTTCTCCTTAATGGAGTTCTCTGTGCTTCCTGAACATGTGAGATGTTTTCCTGCCTTAATTGGGGGAATTTTTCCGCTATAATATGTTTGAACAAAGTCTCTATCCCTTGTTCTTTCTCTTCTTCTTCAGGAACCCTTATGATGCGGATGTTATTTCTCTTCATGTTGTCACAGAGCTCTCTTAGAGTTTCCTCAGACTTTTTGAGTCTCTTTTCTTTTTTCTGCTCTGCTTCCGTGCCTTTATTTATCATGTCCCCTAACTCACTGATTCGATTCTCTGCTTCATCCATCCTGCTTTTAATTCCTTCCATTGTATTCTTTATTTCAGATATTGTATTTGTCATTTCTGACTGATTCTTTTTTATTATTTCAATGTCCTTTTTTATATTTGTTATCTCTTTATTTAGGTTTTCGTAATGGCCTTCTATGGTTGTTCTAATATCTTTGAGCATCCTAACAATCGTTATTTTAAACTCTGCATCTGGTAATTTGGTTATATCTGATTCACTTAGGTCCTTTTCTGGGGATTTCTCTTGGTTTATTTGTGTTGTATTTCTCTTCCTCCGCATTTTCTCTTCACGGGAGTGGCTGTGATCACGTGCTCAGGTGCACAAGCGTTGGTGGCCTTGGCCTTTGCCCTGCCCCCATGTGTGACGTTATGCTCGGTCCTGAGGGCACTGGCGATTACCTTTGCTCAGCTGCTGGTCTCTGCCTGTTTCTGGACTTTCGCCCCGCCCTTGCAGGAGGAGCCTGCTCGTGGAACGGCTGCTAGCTTTGGCTCTACCAGCCAGGCAGGACTGCGTGTCCATGCTCAGCTCAGTAGCGGAACTCAGCCTGTTCTGGGCTTTTGGCTACACCCCTGCGGGAGGAGCTGGCTCCCAAGTCAGACCACAAGCCTGGGTTGCACAGGCGGGGCAAGGCCATGCTCCTGCGCCCTTGCACAGGGGCTGGTCTCCACCCTTTCTGGGGTTCCTGCCCTTCTCCCACAGGCTGGATTACAGGCTGCCAGCAGCTGGACTTGACCACTTTTACACGGCCCAATCTCCCCAGCCAGGCAAGACTGAGCTCACACTTGAGCCCAGTGGTGGCCAGCCAGCTTCCGCCCCTGCCTACAGAACCACTCCTCCATATCCTGCTGCCGCCTGCCCTCCGGCGAGCCCTGAGCCGCATGGGTGCGGGCACTGCAGCTCAGACCCTAACACTCACTACTGTAGACCCGAAAGCTCCTTCCTTCTAAGCAACTCTGCTCTGAGTGCCGCAGGGGAGCTTGTTTGGCTGCTCTCCTGCTTCCCTTTGCTGGTATTGCTGTTTCCAGGGGAAATATTCACTTCAGATTTGGGGCGTGACTCGTCCCAGGGGTTAGGGTGGCTATCTCCCCAAATGTTTCTCCCTATGCCTCCTAAATTACACTCTCTTCCTGCTACTCTGGTACTCTCCTCTCTCCCTGACCCCCAGAGCCCCGGGTGAGTGGTTGTGAGAGAGGTGTTCTGCGGGGTCCCTTTAAGAAGAATCCTGGGTCTGAGAAATCAGACTCTTTCTCACAAACAGTATCCTGACTTGTTTCCAGCTAAATACTGTCCTTATGCCTCTTCTAGGCTCTGGGGCTGCAGGCTGGGGCTTTGTTCCTGGGGCTCAGGACCTTCCCCTCTCTGCTAAACTCATTTCCTGCCATGTGAGTCTCTCCCGGCTGCCGTTTGCTCTGGGGAGCTGGGCAGCCCTCTCTGCGTTTCCGTTTTTCCTACCAGTCTCGGTGTGGCTTCTTCAGTGTTCCTTGGTTGAAGAGTCCTCTTAGTTTAGTCCAAAGTTGGTTTTTCCAGATGATAGTTCTTAAAATTAGTTTGTAATCCACTTTGATTCTGGGAGGTAGATGTTGGTACGTCCACCTACTCTGGCGCCATCTTGTCTTCCCCTCTGTTCAGTTCTTGAAAATGGTAAGAGCCAGTTAAATAAGTAATACTAGACTTATTAATAATAGAATGGCTAAAGGATGGCTCATTGCTAGAACATTATTAATTTTTGCTTTTGAACAGAATAAACAAGCTATAATATCTTCATCTAGTGTGAACTTTGGGTTACTGCAGACTTGACAGAATTTGAGTTTGGCCATGTCTCTTTGGAATACTTTACTTGTCATATGTAGTACTAGAATATGGCACAGAGCATTTTACAAACATTATTTCATTGGCTTCTTCATAACAGCATTAGGAGGTAGGTAGTATTAATTCCCATATTTACATATGGAGAAATGGAGACTCATAAAATTTTAGTTATTTGCTAAAGAGAATAAAACTAGCAAGTAGTTAGCATGCATACTGAATTTTTTTGGGTGGGTGTGTTAGTGGTAGGGAGATGGGAGAGAGATGATCTAAACAGATTTTTAAATATGCTGTATTTAGGAATGGAATTAATTGCCACCTTTTGAAAGAGTCTTGATACCCACTTTTTAAATTGTTCTCCAGAAGGATTGAGTCAGTTTATACTGATGTCAAGAAGGTATAATGTTATTCCTTTGCCCAAGACCTTGATAAAATGGGAGAACATTTGGTTTTAGAAAGTTTCTTTATTCATTATTTATCTGCCAGTTTAGTTTGGTTATGACAGATATTTATGGTAACTTGTGAGTACCATTACATTTTCTTTTTCTGTAAGAGGTAGGGAACAGATTGTGTAAAATTATGTCATAAAGATAAATCTTATATGGGATAGATAAAACTAGGGTGACTATTGGAAAGAAAACTAAATATGTGATATTTGGTATGGACAGTATCAGAAATAGGTGGAGGTAGGAGTGAACTTACATAGTAATATCAGGGAAGAATTAATGGGCCCTGGAGACTGAGCAGGGTGAAGGAGAAGTCAACAATGAATGTGGAACTTAGCTTTCTTTAAAGGCCCAGAGTAATTTACGTATGTAAAACATATTTACATATATATTTAAAATTCACATAACATAAATTCACCATTTTAACCTTTTTAAAGTATACAATTTAAGTAGTTTATAGTATATTCACAAAATTGTACGACCATAACCACTAATTCCAGAACATTTTCATTACCTGCTCCCCCCCACCCCCGCCCCTGCCCAAGAAACCTCATATCTCTCAATTTTCACCTCTTTTCACCCCTTGGAAACCACTGATCTCTCTTCTGTCTGTATGAATTTACCTAATTTGGACATTTCATATAAATGGAATTCTACAATATTTGGCTTTTTGTGTCTGGCTTCTTTCACTTAGCATAATGTTTTCATGGTCAACTGTGTTGCAGCATGTATTAATCAGTACTTCATTTTTTTTTATGGATGAATGGTATTCCATCATATAGCTATATCAATTTTAATTTCTATTTATGGGTTGATTACATTTTTTTGGCTACTATGAATAAGGCTTCCGGGAACATTTGTATACAAGTTTTTGTGTGAATATATATGCTTTTTTTCTTTTTTTTAATTCAGTGAGAGGAAGGGAGGCAGAGACTCTTGCATGTGCCCTGACTAGGATCCACCCAGCAAGCCCATTAAGTGGCGATGCTCTGCCCATCTGGAGTGTTGCTCTGTTGCTCAGCAACTGAGCTCTTCTTTGCGCCTGAGGCAGAGGCCATTGAACCATCCTTAGTGCCCAGGGCCAGCTTGCTCCAATTGAGCCTTGGCTGCAGGAGGTGAAGAGAGAGCGAGAGAGAAGGGGAGGTGGAGGGGTGGAGAAGCAGATGGTTGCTCTGTGTGCCCTGACCCGGAATCAAACCTGGAGCATCCACATGCTGGGCCAATACTCTACCACTGAGCAAACCAGCTATGGCCATATTTATACTTTTAATTCTTTTGTGAGAATTACTTGGTAGTCCTGAGAATTTCAGTTTCTACATTTCTATTGCAAGCAGAGATATTCAGAGGCACTTACAGTAGTCATATGTTCTACTCTTTTATTATTATTATTATTATGTATTATTATTTTCTTCTTTTCCAAGTGAGAGAAGGGGAGATAGACTCCCAAATGCACCCCGACCAAGATCCACTTGGCAGCCCCCGTCTGGGGCCAATGCTCTGCCCATCTGGGGCCATGCTCACAACCAAGCTATTTTTAGTGCCTGAGGCTGTCGGGAGCCGACCCACAACTGCTGGCTGACAAGGTCACAGCAGAAGAAGACCCACAACTGCTGGCTGACAAGGTCACAGCAGAAGAAGATCAAAAACTGCTGATTGACAAAGTCACAGCAGAGAATACCAATGGCTGCGGGGTGACAAAGTCACTGCAGTGAAGACCAATGGCTGTGGGGTGACAAAGTCACTGCAGTGAAGACCAATGGCTGTGGGGTGACAAAGTCACCACAAAGGATAGGCACAACGATACTCCCCCCTTTGACTTTTTAAATTAATCTGGCCTTATATCCCCCCTTTTCTGGGTGTGTGCTATTATTTGTGGCACAGGGATAATAGTACCGTGCTTTCCCTGTAGATTCGTAGTGATTTCTTTGGAAATGAGACAGAGGGTGTGAGTTCCACAGAAAAGCCTGTAAGCCCCTTGAACTGGGCTCATAGACATAAGAGGCTGGCTATGATATCCCTCGTAAAGGGTTAAGTCTGTAGAAGAATTCCTTCTTAATCATGTTAAAAAGAATAAATTGTGACTTAGGAGGCAGTGGCTGTGCACAGAGCACCCTTTGGCCTTCACTTAACATTTTTTCCTCCCTAGCCTTTTCATGTGATAAGTAGAGAAACATTCCTTTCTTCCTGCTTATTTGATCTGCAAATAGTGGTATATTCTGAGAAGAATAGAGTCAAAACTTAACTAGTGTTTAAATAAAATGTAGGAAGTAATAACAGTTAATGTCTTGTGTTGCTGCTGGGCTATCTTGCAAGTGCACTCTGCATATCTTTGGGTGAAAGCTATTCTTAATGTTATGTTAATTTCTTTAGAGGCAAGCCTTTCAGAATCTTGTAGGACACTGCATAAACTCAAGGCCATTTACCTAAGCAAGCGGTGGTCCATTGTTAGTCGTCTGCTAAATCTCTCTCTGCCCCTTAACTCACAACAGACTAATACTTTAAAAGCTTTTACTGATGTTGTTATTCAAGTTATTTTGAATGATTTGCTACCTGATTTGTGACTCATAGATGTAAATTAACTGTTATCTGGAAACATGAAAACATAGTGAAACAAAAGCAATAATTAACACCATGTGATTGTAACTCAGTGTGCGTGTATAAAAAGGGAGCTATACTAGCATTTGGTAGAGATGCCTGGCAGTAAATGCTAACCGGAGAATAAAGAGAAAGAAAAGAATTCTGCTCTCTCACTCCATTTTCGCCGACGCCGTCTCCTCCTGTGGGACCCCTGGTTTCCCCCCCCCCCCCCCGGGGCTGGACCCCGGCATGAGGCAGAGGCTCCATTGAGCCATCCTCAACACTTGGGGCCAGTGCAATTGAACCAATCAAGCCATGGCAGTGGGAGAGGAAGAAAGAGAAAGAAGGGGGAGAGATGGAGAAGTAGATGATCACATCTCCTGTGTGCCCTGACTGGGAATCAAACCTGGGACATCCACATGCTGGGTTGACACTCTACCACTGAGCCAACTGGCCAGGGCCTATTTTTTTATATTATAGTGTTGGGCGGATAAAATGTATTATGCTCACTTTGTTAAAGATAACACGAGGAGGCAGTCGCCCAGGTGATATTAATGTGTGTTGGAGATCGTTGTAACCTGGGGCTTGGTTTTGGGATTAAGCCTTTCCCACCCTTTTTGCTGTAGGGCGGTACAATCCAATCATGCCTCAGAAAAGTGACTTTGTATTAGAGACTACCCTATTTTGTATATTGGATTAAAGGTTGTGAAGCTACACTATAAAATGGGGGCAGAACGGGACTTGACTCTTGGTTCCTGAGATTAGCCTGAGAGAGCAGAGAGAGTAGAGCCAGCAGCAGGAGGAGGCCACGTGGAGGAGGCCAGGAAAAGCAGCCAAGATGGCGGAGTGCTGAGTGAGATGCCAGTTTGTGCAGTTTGACGCTGGAGAAGGAAGGAGATGGGGAACTGAGGAGAATAAGTCTGGTGAGCTAGAAACCTTTGATTCTAGGAAACTCGGATAAGTCAGTAGCTTTGTGAGCACTGAATGTGATTGGGTTTTGGAGCCCAGTGTGTATTTTTACTTGCCCGCCGGGTGCAAACTAGGATTAAAGACTATGGCCCACCAGCTTTTGGCTCCGCTGTTTCTTTACCGACTGTCCGAATCCAATGCGAACCTGCATGGGCCAGGCTGCTCTGATGGTGGCCCTGGCCCTGCCTCCTGGCTTTACATATAGCCATATATATGTAACAAAAAATTCTTTAACCTTTTTTAAGTGACTAGGTTAATGACATTCACAACATTGTGGAAGCATGATCACTGTCCATTTCCAGAACATTTTATTATCCCAAAAGAAACTCTGTACCTATTAAACAATAACAGTAGGGAACTTATATTTTTGAGATGTCTTGAAAGGAACCTGCATTATATCACACAAATCTATTTCTTCTTTGATTCATTTAAAAAATATATAACAGGTAGCTGATTATTTAATTTTCATACTTGTTAATGATTGCTACAATTAGTTTGTGAAAGGACGATTTCTTGAAATGGCAAATGCAGGTTTTTTTTTTGGGGGGGGGGATATTTTTCTGAAGTTGGAAACGGGGAGGCAGTCAGACAGACTCCTGCATGTGCCCAACCGGGATCCACCCGGCATGCTCACCAGGGGGCGATGCTCTGCCCATCTGGGGCATTGCTCTGCCACAATCAGAGTCATTCTGGCGCCTAAGGCAGAGGCCATAGAGCCATCCTCAGCGCCTGGGCCAACTTTTCTCCAATGGAGCCTCGGCTGCGGGAGGGGAAGAGAAAGACAGAGAGGAGGGAGAGAGGGAGGGGTGGAGAAGCAGATGGGCGCCTCTCCTGTGTGCCCTGGCCGGGAATTGAACCTGGGACTCCTGCGCGCCAGGCCAACGCTCTACCACTGAGCCAATCAGCCAGGGCCAGCAAATGCAGTTATTTTGAAAAAATATTTTACCGTTATATATACAATGCATACAACTTTTTTATGTATTGCATATAATTTGAAGTTGTAAATATACATACATATATATATATATATATATACTGAAAATTTATGTAACTTACTATTTTAGGAAACTCAAGAATATACTCGAAATGTTGTTAGATACTGCCTTGAAGCTCTTCAAGACTGGTTTGATGCTATTAACTTTGTAGATGAGGTATGTATATTTTTGATATGTGTAAAAGCATTTACAAAAAGAACTGTATATTTCATTTAACATTGAAAATAGTGAATACCTTTTCATAGGACTAGGAAAAGAAGTCAGAGTGAATATTATCATTAAACTTTAGAAGAGGAGATGTGGGAGACCAGTTCTTTGACATTTAGGAGGTTCCAGAGTGCATTAATCATGTTTGCTTATTTCCTAGAGTAGGGCATACTTTTATTTTTTTTCTGTGCTTAAATGTATATGTTTCAGTATTTGTCAGGAGTAATTTTAGTTTTATTTGAAGAGGTAAAAGTGGTAGTGCAAATGTGAATAGGATGGGGGTGGTTGGTGGAAAGGGTATCACAACTTTATTAATTGGGCTTGACAAAGTGATTGTTATTAATGAGTTGAGACAAGTTGGCATAGAACATGCTCTATATGAGTTAAACAGGGGCTTGCTTCTAATTAGCCAAGTTGACTATCAGAAGCCCCATTTATTCCTCTTATAAAGTGGCATCACAGTAAGCCATATGTGAAAGGAAGAACGTGTTTCGTATTACTTCAGCTCCCCTCTGACTTCTGAGCCCTGGATAGCTGGAACCTCTGCTGCTTTTCTTTTTTCATTTTTTTGCAAAACTGAAAGTATCATATATCCATTAAACTCCCCTTCCTCACCCCCTTATCTCTACTCCACCATTATACTTTCTGTCTCTGTGATTCTGTCTCTGTGATTCTGACTAAGTGGGATCACATAGTATTTGTCTTTTTGTGACTGGCTTATTTCACTTAGCATAATGTCCTCAGGGTTCATCCATATTGTAGTCCAGCGGTTCTCAACCTGTGGGTTGCGACCCCGGCAGGGGTCAAAGGACCAAAACACAGGGGTCGCCTAAAGCCATTGGAAATACATATTTTAATGTATTTTAATGATGGCTTTAGGCGACCCCTGTGTTTTGGTCGTTCGACCCCCGCCAGGGTTGCGACCCACAGGTTGACAACCGCTGTTGTAGTCTGTGTCAGAGATTTTTATGGAAGGCAAACTTTTATTTATTAGAATAATTTATATGTTTATTCACATATTGATGAGGATGTTATTCTCATATTAGTTTTTAAAAAAACTCAGAGATGGTGACATTGCAGTTTGTAACTATTCTGTTACTATATTAGCATAATTATCTGAATGTTCTGGATAAGATTTTTTAACACAAAAACCTTTACTAAAATTTATAAAAGCATTAAAAACAAATAATACATTTAAAATTTTCCATATTTAGGAAAGGCAACTGTTGTGTACTTTTGCCTTATAGTGGTGGCATGACCCACGGGATTCACAGATTTAAAATACAAATTTTACAATATTCACAAGAATGCCAAAGATCCTTAACATAATACTGTAGTAAGCTTTCTTATGGAGGCTCTATGTTTCCCACTGATCTGGGAGCATCTCACCTAGCTCATGAGGGAACCTCGGCAAGCACTTCGCTTGTATTCAATCTAGTACTATAGCTGGAGCCTCTTACCATTCTGAATATAACAGTGGAGTCCAGACTAGCTCCTGCTACATGTTAACTTTAGAATGTTTACTTAAGTTTTCTAAGTTTGAATTTCTCTGTTTATAAAATAGGAATATTAATAGTTCTATTCCATAGGGTTTTTGTTAGGATTTTTTTTTTTGACAGAGACAGAGAGAGAGTAAGAGAGGGAAAGACAGACAGGAAGGGAGAGAGATGACAAGCATCAATTCTTCATTGCAGCTCCTTAGTTGTTCATTGATTGCATTCTCATGTATGTGTCTTGACCAGAGGGCTACAGCAGAGCAAATCACCCCTTGCTCAAGCCAGCGACCTTGGGCTCAAACCAGCGACCTTGGGCTTCAAGCCAGTGACCTATGGGCTCAATCAAGCTAGCAACAATGGGGTCATGTCTATGATCCCACACTCAAGCCAGCAACCCTGCACTCAAGCTGGTGAGCCCATGCTCAAGCCAGATGAGCCCGCGTTCAAGCCGGCGACCTCGGGGTTTCGAACCTGGGTCCTCTGGGTCCCAGTCCGACACCCTATCTATTATGCCACTGCCTGTTCAGGCGGGTTTTTGTTAGGAGTAAATGGAGTACTGTGAATAAAGTTGGGGACTGACCCATGGTAACTACTCAGTGACTGTGAGCTGCAATTATTGTTCTTGTTACTCACAAGCTTGGCATTGCTGTGCATGCACTGCTCTATTGTTCTTATTACTCTCCTGTGTTTGGTATGCATGCGTTTAGAGATTCCCAAATAGCGTATAAAGGGACATTGCTCCCATACCTTGTTTCGTGCTAGGTGCTTCAGAGGATTCAGAGTTGAGAAGTATATGATTTCTGCCTTAAGGAACTAGCATTTAGGTGTTTAAAGTAGAATAATGTTATCTGCAGTGGTTTTTAAAGCTGTATCTTCAAAAGTTTAAGTTTTGATTAAACAGCATAGGAATAAATCAAGGTGAAACTGGTTTTAGCACTTTAAAACCTACTTTGAACTTCTATAAAACATTCTCTGACTTGTGAATTTTGTTTGTTTATTTCAGCCAGCACCTAACCAAGTCACTTTTCATCTGCCACTACATCGTTACTATGCTATGTTTTTGAGTAAGGTAAGACTGGCATTAAACAATTATTTATTTATTTATTTATTTTGTATTTTTCCAAAATTAGAAGTGGGGAGGCAGTCAGACAGACTCCTGCATGTGCCCAAGCAGGATACACCCGGCATGCTCACCAGGGGGCCATGCTCGGCCTCTCTGGGATGTTGCTCTGCTGCAATCAGAGCCATTTTAGTGCCTGAGGTGGAGGCCACAGAGCCATCTTCAGCACCTGGGCCAACTTTGCTCCAATGGAACCCTGGCTGCAGGAGGAGAAGAGAGAGACAGAGAGGAAGGAGGGGGGGAGGGGTGGAGAAGTAGATGGGTGCTTTTTCTCTGTGCCCTGACCGAAAATTGAACCCAGGACTTCCACATGCCAGGCCAACACTCTACTGCTGAGCCAACTGGCCAGGGCCAACAATTATTTTTAACATTAGAAAATAAATATTAAATTAGTAACTTTTTAATCATAATTTTTAGGCTGTGAAATGTCAAGAACTAGATTTGGATTCTGTTTTACCGGATCAGGAAATGTTAATGAAACTAATGATTCACCCACTCCAAATTCAAGTACGTATTCAGGCTTTTAAAAGTGTTTTGAATTGAATTCTTTGGCTAAATGACTCTTCCTTTATTTTATTTTTTTGCCTTTACTTATTTTTTGTATTTATAGTCAAAATGTTTGAAATAAAAATTTTAGACTTAGTTTTGGTATTTTTGGCAGCTTATATTTAGGTGTTATTGTGTTTATGAAATTTACATTTGGTTTTGTTTTCCCAGAAATTCTTTTCACTATATTTACTTGTAGGGGAACTTTATACCACTGTTTTGGTAGTCAAACCTAATGGATTCTAGTTTTGGTGCCACCACTGTTTTGTTATCCATGTTGTTGGGGTTAATTTACCTACTTGATTCTTAGTTTTCCCATCTATAAAATGAGAGGAAATAAAAGAAAGAAGAATTAGCCTGACCAGTGTTGATACAGTGGATAGAGCATCGACCTGGGACACTGAGGTTCCAGGTTTAAAACTCCAAGGTTACCAGTTTGAGCACAGACTCATCTGGCTTGAGCATGGGATCATTGAAATGATTTCATGGTCCCTGGCTTGAGCTCAGAGGTCTCTGGGTTGAGCCCAGGTTGCTGGCTTGAGCAAGGAGTCACTGGCTCGGCTGGAGCCCCCCAGTCAAGGCACGTATGAAAAGCAATCCATGAATAACTAAGGTGCCACAACTACAAGTTGATGCTTCATGTCTCTTTCCTTTTTTGTCTGTCTCTGCCCCCCCCCCCCAAAAAAAAAAAAAAGTGAAAAGAGGGAAGAATTAGCCCGTATAAGGTCTGTGGTTTCTTTCAGTTTTAACACCATAGTTTTGTGGACCAACTTTTTATTTATATACATTAGAGGGATTTGCATTATGATTAGTTTTTCTGGCAATTTTAGATTTGTTAATCATCACTGAACTTTAACTCTGGGGTTTAGGAACAAATAGATGAAATTATGAACTATGCTAAGTTTTAATTGATACGAGACATAAATATATGAAGAATTACATACTAATACAGGAAGGGGCAAAATTAGGCTTGCAGTTGTGAGTTTGTGAAACTTAGAGTTTATTCTTGTATTGTTACTGTATTTTTCATATGAACAACTGTAAGCCTACTTTTGCCCCACCATGTATATAGTAAGATAATGTATTCTAATCTGACCTTCTCTAACCTGCCAGTTATTTGGAAAGGGACTAGTTTGAATTGAAGGTTGAGTTAGGGTAAATTAAAGACGTAGGTTATAGTTATTGACTTTGAACACTTAGCTTCGTTTTATGCTTATTTCTGTGTTCTTTAAGCATTATGTATGGTTTTTATTTTGGGGAATAAAGAGTTAAAAGAGTTTCATAAATGTAAGTATCATTGATTCCTTATGATTTCAGTGAAAATTGCTATAAATACAATATATCCAAGGAGTTGTTATGGAAAACTAGCTCGCATGTAAAATTTTTTTTTATTCTTCAATAAAAAAAATTTTTTAAATTATTTTTTAGATGAGAGGAGGGGAGATAGTGAGGCAGACTCCCACATGTGCCCCAACTGGAATCTATCCAGCAACCCCATATGGGACCAATGCTTAAGTGCCAAGCTATTTTTAGTGCCTGAGGTTATCCTCAGCACCCAGAGCCAGCTCAAACCAATCGAGCCACTGGCTGTTGCAGGGGAAGAGGGAGAGATGGTGGTGAGGGAGGAGGGAAAAGCAGGTGGTCGCTTCTCCTATGTGCCCTGACCAGGAATTGGAGCCAGGACTGTCCATATGCTGGGCCAACACTCTATCCACTGAGCCCCTGGCTAGGGCCATAAAATTTCAAAGAAAGGGATTACATAAAGCATTAAAAATAAATTTTTTCTTTTTTAATTTAGTGAGAGGAGGGGAGGCAGAGACAGACTCCTTCATGCACCCTGACCAGGATCCACCTGGCAAGCTCACTAGGGGGCAGTGCTCTGCCCATCTGGGACCCTTGCTCTGTTGCAACCAGAGCCATTTTTTAGCACCTGAGGCAGAAGCCGTGGAGCCATCTTCAGTGCCTGAGGCTTACTCACTCCAACTAGCCATGGCTGCAGGAAGGGAGGAGGAGGCGAGAGAGAGAGAAAGAGAGAGAGAGAGAGAGAGAGAGAAAGAGAGAGAGAGATGGGAAGGGGTGGAGAAGCAGATGAGCACTACTCCTGTGTGCCCTGACCAACAGTTGAACCTGGGACATCCACATGCCGGGCCGACACTCTACCGCTCAGCCAACTGGCCAGGGCCATACAAATTCTAAAGTATATGTTTGAATTGAATATCCTTTTTTTTTTTCTTCTTTTCCAAATGAGAGGAAGGGAGATAGGGAGACAGACTCCCACATGTGCCTGGACTGAGATCCACCTGGCTACCCTTATCTGGTGCCGATGTTCTCTGTTTGGAGCCATGTTTGCAACTGAGCTATTTTTAGTGCCTGAGGTGAGGCTCCACAGAGCCATCCTTAGCACCCGGGGCTGGTGCACTTGAACCAATTGAGCCATGACTGCAGGAGGAGAAAAGGGAGAGAGAGAAGGGGAGGGGGAGGAGTGGAGAAGCAGATGGTCGCTTTTCTTGTGTGCCCTGACTGGGAATCAAACCCAGGACATCCACATGCCAGCCAGTGCTCTACCACTGAGCCAACCTTCCAGGGCCTGAACTGAATATCTTAAACTAACATTGGATAGAATGACAGGTTCATCCTGTGATGAAGTTTTAAAAATATTTTGAAATGATTGTTCAATATAACATGATTTTGTAAAGATTGAATTTAGATGACTTCTTTGTCCAATATAATTTTATTTTACTAGGCAAGTCTTGCTGAAATCCATAGCAATATGTGGGTAAGAAATGGTCTGCAAATCAAGGGACAAGCCATGACCTATGTTCAGTCTCATTTCTGTAATTCTATGATTGATCCTGACATTTACCTATTACAGGTAAGCCATCTTGATAATGCAGATGTTATACTTTAGAAATGTATCATTTGTGCCCACAGGATTCTAATTTATAGAGGTGACTAAATGACAACACGGAGAGATCATTACTATTGAAAGAAGAATTTATTACTTATATTTCCCAAGAGATGGGGACATGCCATATCACACAGGACCACAGAGGAAACATTACATTTGTTCAGGTGGCAGAAGCAGGAGTAAGGGGAAATACTATCAGGTGTCCCCAAACTACGGCCCGGGCTGCAATGCGGCCCTCTGAGGCCATTTATCCAGCCCCCACTGCACTTCTGGAAGGGGCACCTCTTTCATTGGTGGTCAGTGAGAGGACCACTGTATTTGGCAGCCCTCCAATGGTCTGAGGGACAGTGAACTGGCCCCCTGTGTAAAAAGTTTGGAGACCCCTGTAATAGAACTTTTGTGTGTTTCCACAGGAAAGACAAGGCAGGGCAGGGGAAACCCTTTACGATTGGCTAGTTTGAGTAATTTTGGTGGGTTTAGGGGCGTAGGGGCTGTGCCTAGCTCTGTGTTACCTGGTCTTGGATTGATTTAGGGTAGGGGAAATATTGGCTTGGTGTGTGAGAGTTAGATAAAGGGGATGATTGACTTGCATATAAGAGGCTGGCTGCTGAGTAAGTTGTTTACTGACTTTAGCCATCAGCTTGCCCTGAGAGTGTAGTCTCTCCCTGGGTCTGCCTGTGTGGCCTCCCCAAGACTTCTAAACATCATAAGATACTGAAAAACAAAAAGAGCATGATTTATATAAAAAGTAAAACTGAATATTGAGAAATAAAGGGGGTGTTTTTTTGTGTCTTTTAAAGGTTTGTGCTTCTAGACTTGACCCAGATTATTTTATTTCATCGGTCTTTGAAAGGTAAGCATAATTTTATTAAGACAGGTATTAGGAATTATTTGAAATTTAAGTTGATTTTGTTTTAACATTCAAAAAAATCTGTCTCAAATATTTGTTATAGATTTAAGGTAGTGGATTTGTTGACAATGGCGTCGCAACATCAAAACACAGTACTTGATGCAGAGCATGAGAGATCGATGTTAGAAGGAGCTCTTACATTTCTTGTGATTCTTTTGAGTCTTCGTTTACATTTAGGTAAAAAGCACCAATATAATACATGGGTATTAACTATTCTCTTTACTTTCCTCTCCCTCCCAGTGTTAGTAACTGGCTTAAGGGAGGAAAAAGAAAAGGATGTGGACATATTTCAACATGCTTCAAATTTGATGTTACACAGTTGGTACTCCTTTTAGATTTGAATTATCCTTTAAAAAACTCTTAATTTAAGGGAACTACAAACTGCAGGGTAGTTAAAATGCAGTTATATTTGGGGCATTACTTTCTTTCCTCTAATTTTTGAAGCATCTGATTTTTGATAAAACAGCATAATGTATGATAAGTTGTTTCTTCATAATTTATATATATTCAGATTTATTAATTTTGTTTTTAATTATTTTAGGAATGTCTGATGATGAGATTCTCAGGGCAGAGATGGTAGCCCAGCTGTGTATGAATGACAGGACACATAGTTCATTGCTGGACCTCATATCCTTTCAAAAGTTTAATTTTCTGATAGTAATTTTTATAACTAAAGATATATCACTTTTTTGATTAAAAATTTTTTTGTAGTTGAAAAATAGTATGGAGAAAAGACTCCTCAATTGTTTGTTCAATTGTATGTTTAGAGCTAGTGGCAGATGTTTTTGCCTCTAATTGTCGCCTTTCAGGGAGCTCTTGTTAGGCTTCTGTTAGACCTCAGGACTGACGGCTCTGGGCACCCAGTGTTATGAATGACCTTCTAGGACAGCATTAGTGAAAGAAAGCTGTAACTCATGGTTATAATATAGAGGTATACTTTATAATTATTATTACCAGGGTTTTAAATATTCTAAGGTTTTTTTTTTATTAGAATTTAATCTTAAAACCAAGAGGTTTTTGAGGGCAAGGGCTATATGGCCCATAAACTTTAAAAACTTATGGTTCCTTGTATTGGACTGAAATGGACACATTTTTTTGTTATTAATAAAATTTTAGACAAATATCATCATGTTATTTTGTGATAAAATTTCATATTGTAAGTTGACTAGATTTACTTTGTATATTGTGAATATTTTTGGAATAATTTGCTACAATTTTGTGAAATAGCTCCTTTTGGGATGCTTGTTTGATAACTTTGAAGAATTTCATAAGCAGCATCAATTAGATAGTGTGATTTCTTTTAACAATTAAATAAATGTTTTATTTTTCCTTTTTAGAAATTTGGTTAATTTGTTTTGGGGACATATATTTTTACTTCGGAACTACTTCAGCATATAATTTATTAGTAGGCTTCTAGATTAAAAATATTTTAAAAATTTACAATTAATAAAAAGTTATCAAAGTGGTATATAGCCCTCTTGTGGCCAACTTTATATAGTACAGCCAATTACTCTGCCATTTTTAGCAAAAGCAGTTAGAAACCAGGGTACCTTGGTAAGATTAGAAAGCTGGCTTTAGTCATTAATTATTTTTTCCTTGACACATACATCATATTCCAGAAAATCCAAATCCCAAAAGTGGCATTATTCCAGGAAGTTATAGCTTTGAATCAGTTTTATCAACAGTAGCTGATTTCAAGGCTCCTGTTTTTGAACCCGGAGGTTCTATGCAACAAGGCATGTATACTCCTAAAGGTACGTTTATTTACATAAACATTCTCTCATATATCAGTGTTTCTGAAGGTGAGATGTGTATAATGAAAGAAAATGTTTTGCCTTTTATTTATTCAGCTTTAGTTGTTTTTTCCTTTCAGTTTTCTTGCAGATGTATACACAGTGATATTGCTTCAATTTATTTACAAATCTATGGTTTTATATAACAATAAGGTTTTTTGAATGATTCAGAATTATAAAAGGAACTTTGTATATGAACTGTATCTAGTTCACTTTTGTAAGTGAATGAACTGTAAATAAACCAATTATAAAACAAATGTATACTTAACATTTTGAATGTGTTTACTCTCTAAATTTGATTTGGAAATAGTTCTGACTACCCAATTTTAAATTGAAAATGTTAAAATTAAAATCTATATAGAATGGTGAAACATTCTCTTACATTTTGAACCTATATAAATACATAGAATCCTTTTCTTTAAGTGGTTAGTTTTCTAAGATTTTTCCCCAGGATTCATAAATTACATGTTTGACAAGAGCCAGAAGTAGGTGGTCTTGATTCACAATCTTTGTTTTTTACTTTCACATTTTCACTAGTATAAGTTAAAATTTTGAAGGAAGTATCATCTACATACTTCTTGACCCCCCCAACACTCATTGTCTAAATGAAAAACTGAGGCCCACTTTGAGGTTGTAAATAGCATGTACTGTATTTGGCAAAGCAGCATACCAAGCCTTATTGTGTAGGATTTTTCAGGGAGTTCACAAAATATGGAAAAAACAATTCAGAGTCTCTGGTTGGAATATATTCCATTAAAGGAAAAGCAGCTTTTCTGTGTTGTAAAGAACATTTTGTATTTAAAATTTAGATGAGCTCCCAAGTGAGGTGGTGTTCTTGTATAGGGCAGTGCTTTTTAAAGTGTAAGGTGTAGATTACCTCTGTCAGACTCACTTGTGTCCTTATTGAAGACACAGGTTCGAATGCCTCAGCCCAAATCTGCTTTCATTAGGATCTCTGGGGATGGATTCTGGGAATATGCTATTTAAAAGAAGTGCTGTAAGATGATTGTCATATATAATAAAATTTTAGACATTGAGAGGGAGCAGTGGGCATTTGCAGATTAGAGTTAAGAAATTGGGTATCATATTCAAATATAGTATTAAATTGTATTAGCTAGTTGTGTGATGTTGAGAAATCAGTTTTTTATCTTTGGATTTGACTTATTTGTGAAATGGGAGAGTTGGAATAGATGAGTGGTTTTAAGCTTTTTAAAAGTGATTGAAATAAACCTTTTTAAATTGGGGAAAACTAAGCCTTAAGTGAATCTGTTACACAGAACTGATAAAAGCAGCCCTACTCTTGTTAAAGTGTATGTGGGGAGTAGACATAGCTTCTTGTCTGTTTTGCCATCTCTTTTCTCCTAAAGTGGCTCCTGTTAAACTTCTGTGGCAGTTCAGCTCCAGTGGAACACTGTTTGAAGCCTGCTGGACTAGTTAAGCACTCAAGTGTTCTTCCATTGCTATGGTTTTATAATTCTGATAAAAGCATTGATGTTTTAATTTACAAAATAATAGAACGAAAAGTGAAGGACAATAAATGTCAATAGAAATAATAATAGTCTTTGTGAAGGACTATCTTAAGGATCTTAAGTCATACTTATGATAATTTCCAGTGGGTAGAATGGTACATAAAAAGAATTTTATTAAAAGTTTCTTATGGAAAAAAGTTGAAATTATAGTAGATGTATAGGGAGCAGCTTAAGTTTTATACTGTGTTTTGAAATGTTGAGAGTTCTGCTAGAGAGAATGACAGTGAAAAACTTAATCTAGGAAAGAGGTAGCAGTTTCTAAAATTATTCTTCTCAGGCCATGTTGTAGATTTTTGCCACATCTAAATACTGTTTCCATTATTAGATACTTAGTATGCTGTATTTTCTTAAATAGCTTTACTTTTTAAAACTTTACCTCATCCTATACATGATTATTAGTGAGGTCATGGGTTTTGTTTACATTGTACTATTTTCTAATATATGTTAATATAATTATGTAATTATTAAAATAAAAAGCTTTGTACAATTAATACTTAAAATCATCTTGTATATCAGCAGTGTTCACACACGCACGCATAGGGTAGTGGTCCCTAGTTATGGAGATGGTAAGGAGCTCCATTATCAGTTTCAGTGTCGGTATCATAACAACGTTCACAAGTGTTAATACAATGTATGTTTTACTTTCTAGTTGACAATTTACAAAAAATCCCAAAGAACTAAACTTTCATGGTGAGGCATTATCATACTATAAATCTTTTTGCTCGCTGGTTCTTGCTGACCTTAAGAGAACATTCATATGATGAAATTTTTTTTTTTTAATTTAGAAAGTACTTACGACATCAAGCTTATTAAGGCGAATATATCAAATTAAGCTGTCCCATCTTTTAAATTTAAAATATACTTAAATGTAATCAGTCATCAGAGATTGACTATTCCTATGAAGTCAGTGTTTTGTTTCTACTTTCTTTTGAATAATAGCTGAAGTCTGGGATCAGGAGTTTGACCCCGTCATGGTCATTCTTCGCACAGTTTACCGTAGAGACGTGCAGTCTGCAATGGACAGATATACAGCATTGTAAGTCCGTTATATTGATTAGTATAATAATGGATATTTTGTATTTATTTAGAAAAATTTTAATTATAACACAAATGTAATATGCTGTCAGTCTTTAGAGGAGAAAATATTTTAGGATTAAAAAGATAATCTGGCTGAGATTCATGTTCTGAAGATCTTGATCCAGAATCTGATAAAAAATAAATTTTATAAAACATCACAAATAAATTAAAAAATAAAAAACTTATTTAGTTGCTATTTGACTAGTGGAATTCAAAGCTTGGTTTGCTTTATTCTACAATTAAACCACTAGAGGAGGCACGAGTTAAGAGAATAAAATTATCTGGCATTAGAGATATGGATATTATACAAAGAAGTGTGGTAGTATTGCTATTAGCTGGGAAAATAGCCAAATGAATTCACTTGTAAATATTTAACAAAGTAGTTTAAAGTGTTGCTGATTGATTGCAAGAGATAAAAGTTTTGAAGTTTTTTTTAAATGAATTTAATTTTGTATATTATTGTTGTAGACTTTTTAATATATTAATTCCACCTATTTTTAAACCATTAATTAATAATATATTTCTTAACATCATCTTTTATTTGTGCTTTCTAAATCTTAAGTTGAACATGTTTTTAAATTTATTTTATTGGAGTGACACTGATTAACAATTATACAGGTTTTGTGTGTCCAATTGTACAGTACATCTCTGTATACCATATTGTGTGTTCATCCCCCCAAGCCAAGTTTTTAGCCATTTATCACCCCTATACACTCTCCTCCACCTCCCCTCCCCCAAATCACCACATTGTTGTCCATGTCCATCAGGTTTTTTTCTTTTTTTGTCCTTTTTTGTTTAATCCCTCAACGTCCCTTACCTAGCCCCCATCCCAACAGCTGTCAGCCTGCTCTCTATATGTGTCTGTCCTAAGTTAAACATTTAAAATACAAGTTTAAAATGATACAGATATCTTTAATTTTAATAAAATATTTTTCCAGATAACTATGAAACTATAAATGTATTAGGTATAACAAACTTCTTTTGCTAAGACTTTGCAATAATAGAGATATATTGAATTTAATATCTATCACTGATATATCTGAAGAAAGTTCATAGTGCCAAATTTAGCATACACCACCTGCCATCCCCCCAAAAAAACAAAAACATAAACCAAAAACTAGAGTAGTGGACCCATCAGCATCTCTCCCTACCTTTGTCTAAAACACTTAGGAAGATAATCTGAGTTTCTCCTTTCTCTGCTTTCTTAATTTCTTTCTATGCTTAGCATGTGGTTTTGTAACTATTTGTTTTCTTATAGTCACTTACTGGACTCTTCCTTAGGGATGGTACTTTTGTCGATCTCTTTTACATCTTCAGTAACTCTTTCCGTGCTGGCACATAGTAGGCAACCATAATATATATATATATATATATATATATTTTTTTTTTTTTCATTTTTCTGAAGCTGGAAACGGGGAGAGACAGTCAGATAGACAGACTCCCGCATGCGCCCGACCGGGATCCACCCGGCACGCCCACCAGGGGGCGACGCTCTGCCCACCAGGGGGCGATGCTCTGCCCATCCTGGGCGTCGCCATATTGCGACCAGAGCCACTCTAGCGCCTGGGGCAGAGGCCACAGAGCCATCCCCAGCGCCCGGGCCATCTTTGCTCCATTGGAGCCTTGGCTGCGGGAGGGGAAGAGAGAGACAGAGAGGAAAGTGCGGCGGAGGGGTGGAGAAGCAAATGGGCGCTTCTCCTGTGTGCCCTGTCCGGGAATCGAACCCGGGTCCTCCGCACGCTAGGCTGACGCTCTACCGCTGAGCCAACCGGCCAGGGCCCATAATATATTTTTTGAATAAATAAATTTGGGTGGTTCACATTGAAGTTTGAAAAGATGGGTGGGAGGAAACATTTGCACAGGAAAACCTAATCTGGCCTTCATAAATGCTGTTATCTTAGGTGGCGCTGCCTTTTTTCCGGGGGGGGGGGGGGCAGAGATGGAGGCTGGCCGATTGAGTATTATATGAGAATTAAATGAATAGTGAAGTTTCATTCTTCTCTTTTCCTTGTAATAAATAGAAATTTGGGGTGGGATTGGGCTGAAATTGTCAAAACCTTGAAAGTCACTAAACATAATAATCAATTTTAAAGGGGCAATATTACTTTAACAATACATGTTTATTGAATGCCTATTATAGGCTAGGTCCTCTAAAACAAACAGAATGGCATCTTCTATTTTTCACATAGCAGACTTATTATTTTTAATTGAATTTTATTAGGGTGTCACTGATTAACATAATTTTACAGGTTTCAGGCGCCTAATTCTATAACACAGCTCTGTACACTGTATTGTGTGTTTAATTGAGCTTGTTTAGACCTGTGGTTCTCAACCAGGGTTAATTTTTGTTTTCCATGGACATTTGGCACCTAAAGACTGGAAGGGTTGTTACTGACATTCAGAGAGGCTAGGTCTGCTCCTCAAAGAATTATCTGATTCCAAATGTCATTAGTGTCAAGGTTCAGAAACCTGGTTTAGACTGACATACAGATAATCTTTTTCTGTTTTGCAGGTTATCTTGTGTTTTTAAATCTATTTTGTATTATTAGTTGTTTAGAACTATATCATATTTTGACTTAGTACAACTTCATGTAGTTGAGAAAACCATATCCTCAGAGCTCTTTTTATTAATGTTTTCTTTTTCCCATTTTGTTTTCCATTTTTTTCTAATTCTCCTATTTCCTCCGTTTGGCTTGAGTTCTTGTACCATATCTTTTTAGTTTCTTAGAAAAATGTCTATGTGCTATGGTGTTTCTTGGCAGTTTGAAAATCTTTTTTTTTTTTTTTTTTTAAAGAAATGTGTATTTAAGTAAAGCAATAATGACATGACAAATAAATATACTCTTCAGCTTCAGACTAAAACTTCTTAATTATTTTCTTGTAAATTAATATTTGAACATTTATGTGCAATGTTATATTAATCTTTTCTTTTTATGTTGATTTGGTTTATTATTATTTCTTTTAATCTGGATGTAGAATATTCAAATGCAGGACCCACACCTAGTCTAAGGGAGCTAATGGCAAATAGATGAGCATAAGACTCACTTTGGAAAGATGAGAAAAGAAAGAAGAATTCCCAAACAACTGGAAAGCTACCGTGGTTCGAATGAAAAAGTACAAACGAGAGATATAGAGAAACTGTCTCCTCCACTTTTAAATGTTGTGTTAGAGGTACTCCCTCAAAGTGGATGGCTCTAAAAAGAAGGAGTACAGTCAGTTACTGATACATGAAATGTGGTGAGGAGGTGAAATTGTGGACATAGATGTTTTACCTTTCATACCCTGGCTCAAATGCTTTAATGAGTAAGAAATCTTCCCATGTATTCTTGCTAAGCTAACATAATTCTACTAACTCCCCCCCCAAAAAAAAACCCCCTATGAAGATATTAAAAAAAACCTACTTCTAAATATCAACCCCATCTGTCAATAAAATGTATAAATACTAAAAAATTTGAAATTAATCTAAAGCTATTTAAAAAGAATACTGTACCATGAACAAAAAGGAATTATTTAGGCATGCAACAATAATTAGGAAATCTCTGAGTGTAATTTGTCAATAAGTGGATCGCAGAGGAAAACATTATCACACACTGGCTGGGTAGCTCAGTGGATAAAGCGTACCAGCGTACTGTGGTTGCCAGTTTGATCACTTACGAGAAGCAGTCAAGGAGCATGCAACTAAATGGAACAACAAACAAAACATCTGTGTCTACAATTTCATCTCACCACTTTTCATGTTATTTCTTCTTTTTAGAGCCATCTATTTTGAGAGTGTAAGTGAAACAATGAATTGATGCTGGTTCCCTTCTCCCTGTTCCCCCTCCTCTTTCTCTATCTCTCAAATCAGTGGAACAATTGAAAGAAAGAACATTATCACAATGGAGGCCAAAATTCAATTGACAAAATTAAACATACTTTATAGCTAAAAACTCTTGCTAATTTGTGGAAAGAATGCCAGTATCCTTAACTTGAAAAGAAAAGTGTTATGTAAAATCAGCTGTCAACATTGTACTGAAGATTAAAATTCCAAGTAATATCTGAAAAAGAAAATAATGCTATCACCAGAAAGTTCTAGTGATTCTAGATGTATTTATCTAATAATAACATCTTGTATAAAGTAAATGTCAAACTAGGAAGGAGTGTGTTTTTATATAAAACTTATTTTTTTTGAAATTTATATGTAAAATATAACATCAGCTTCCTTTATATCTTTTATATTTATTCCTTTCATATCTTTTATTTTCTATATTACTTGATTGTATAATTGTTTCAGTTCTTATTAGAGCACAACTGGGAAATAACCCTAAATTGTAGAATTTAATATTATTTGGCTATTGGCCATTTTCATTTTATTTAGTTTTAAGGGACAAAAAGTGGTTAAACTGATTTCACTGAGTGTGATTTTATTTTTTATGTTTTTGCAGTAAGGCAATAGAAGGGTCTTCTTTTTTTTTTTTTTGTATTTTTCTGAAGCTCTAAACGGGGAGGCAGTCAGACAGACTCCCACATGCGCCCAACTGGGATCCACCCGGCATGCCCACCAGGGGGCGATGCTCTGCCCATCTGGGGCGTCACTCTGCCGCAATCAGAGCCATTCTAGCGTCTGAGGCAGAGGCCACAGAGCCATCCTCAGCGCCCGGGCAAACTTTGCTCCAGTGGATCTTGGCCGCTGGAGGGAAAGAGAGAGACAGAGAGGAAGGAGAGGGGGAGGGATGGAGAAGCAGATGGGTGCCTCTCCTGTGTGCCCTGGCCGGGAATCAAACCCGGGACTCCTGCACGGTAGGCCGATGCTCTGCCACTGAGCCAACTGGCCAGGGCCTAGAATGGTCTTTTGAAGAATAATAGTGAAAATGATTGGATAAATTAAAACTATTATGTACTCAGAATCTAGCTTAATGCTAGTCAGTTTGTAGGTGGCAGTAATTGTTAAATGAATATCAAGTCAATTTCTTTAAGTTTTTGTCCTAGGAGACCTAAGGGGGTGGAGGTGTGACTCGTCCTGCTCCCCTCACTCCCTCCCAATACCTCTTAGTCAATGGGCACGTCAGCTTTTACAAGGAAAACAAAAACAAGACAACAACAAAACCAACAGTTAGAAAATCATGCATTCAATTCAGTGTTATGTTTTACAAAACTAAAAGACAAGCATGATTTTTATACAGTGGATGTTTTAAATTTAGCCAGAAAGTAAATTTTTTAAACTATAATTTCTGATTATTTGTTTCCCATTTCCCATCTTGAAGTTAATGGCTGCTGGCCCATGTTTGAAAGTATGATGTATGAGTTTATATATATCATTTTTGTCTTAAACTAGTCAATAA
Source organism: Saccopteryx leptura (assembly GCF_036850995.1). Classification (NCBI taxonomy): domain Eukaryota; kingdom Metazoa; phylum Chordata; class Mammalia; order Chiroptera; family Emballonuridae; genus Saccopteryx; species Saccopteryx leptura. Next base: position 56,044,656 of record NC_089509.1, read on the forward strand.
TTAGGTGTTGGTTTGAGCTGCTTAAATTTTTTTTTTTTTGCTGCCATGTAGCTTTCTATTTGCATTATTCCATTAATGTTTTTGAAAAGAGCAGTCAGAATGATGTATTACCTGCTGCCTTGAGCAAATATGTAACCTTTATTTTGGAACACTGTTAATGTAGGTGCTGTATATTTAGGGGCTAGTGCTTACAGCAAACAAAGAAGTGAAATAAAAACTAAAACTTACTTCTCAATGCTAAACAAAATAGAATAGTTGAAATACTTTATCATAAGCTATTGGGATTGTTTTGAAAATTATGTTTATATGTAGTTAATACTATTATATAGAAACCTTTTTTTGATGTAGACTTAATTTTGTGGCATCCTCTTTTTGGGTAATAGATGCAACTCATTTCTTTGGTAGAGATAATTTTTTTTTTTGGTCTCTCCCCCACCTGCGTAATATCTGCCCCTAAGTTGAGTTTTCTATTGTTTGGTGTCTAGCTCCCAGGTTAGAGGCAGGCATTCTCCAGATGTCTTATCATTCTGGCTACATTATGAAGAGCTTTCTCAGTGCCTTGGTTGAGCTTGTAGAATTTGAGCTTTAATGTACTGGTGATTCGGGCATGGTCTAGGGTTTTAGGTTATCTTTTAGTTGTTTTCTAGTTTTGTTTGCTTTGTGATAAGTGGTTGTGGTCTGTATATTTGTTCTTTTTTTATTTGTTGAGCTTTGCTTTGCATATTATTTTGTCAACTTTATAAATGTTCTAAGTGTACTTAAAATTATGTATATTTTCTAATTAATGGATGTTATTTATTGTTTTTGGTTCAAGTTTGTTAATTGTGTTGTTAAAATCTTCAAAATTCGTACCAATTTATTTTTCTTCAGCCTTCTGTTAGACAGAAGTATGTTAATATCCTTTATTATGGTTGTGGATTTGTCAGTTTCTCTGTATTTCTCTCAGATTTTGCCTTTTGTGTTTTGAGTCTGCTGTTATTGCATAGTGCATATAAGTTCATAATTATTATCTTCGTGGGTAGTCTGTTATTTTTTCATTACAGAAGCGACAAACATTTTTTTTTCTCTTTGCGAATTATTCTTTCATTGAGGGTAAAGCTTTTCAAAGGTCTCAGCTTTTATGGGGGATCTCAGTTCTATCTCTGAGCCTCCTGGGAGTCTAATACCTTGAGATTGGCCTGCTCAAAGACTTTAATTTAAAATCATCCACAAATAGTGTTAGTGCTTGTTGTTAATTTTTTTCCCCTAGTACCTGGGGGAACTCTACTTTTTTTTTTGTGGCTTCAGATATGCCTTCAAAGGGTTATTATTTTCTATTTTGTCCAGCTTTCCCAGCTATAGTGGGAAAATTTATAGATTGTCTAAGATTTTGTTCAGCTGTTGCAACTGGAAATTTTTTTGCTTAGTTCTTTAGTTTGTATTCTATTTGTTTTCCTTTGTTAACATTCTCTTGTTCATATTTCTTCCTAGTTTTCAACTCTCTCCAGTCAATTTAACCCAATATGAAAGTCAATAGTAATGTTTATTGTGGAGAGACTAGCTGTCCATTTGGCATTTTTAAGCATTTGATTAAAAATAGTTCTGCATAGGAAAATGTGACAAAAGTTAATTTCTATAATCACTATTTAACAGTTTAATCTTGAGTCTATCATCTAATTTTAGTTTTGTTTTATTTTTACAGTTTAAAACAGAGTGGAAAATTCCCTGGAAATCCCTGGCCTCCCTATAAGAAGAGGACGCCACTCCATCCCAGCTATAAGGGTCTCATGAGACTTTTGCACTGTAAAACTTTACACATTGTGCTGTTCACTCTGCTCTACAAGGTACAGTAGCAATTTGAATAGAAAGATTTAGATGAGTATTTCCATAATGTTAAAATAAAAGTGTTAATGGATATTTATGTAAAACTACCATTTATAAAGCAAAGTGTACTTAAATATTTAAGATGTATGGGGGTAGTTATAATCACATGTATGTGATTTCTAAGTTAAAAATAATGAAATAGCTATACTGTTTGTGGGAAACTGTTCATGTTATACAGTTTTAGATAGGGATATTTATTTATGGCATCTGTGGAACAAGAGTGAAAGATGATGAGCTTATAGGAATGAACAGCAGGGACCAAATAACCACCAGTATCCACTATAATGACCAGGGTGGCAGCCGTGGGGGCCAGTAACCTTGTGCTTAAGGTTGTTCTCTTGGTTTTTGAACTTGGATCAGGGATGAGACATGGAGGAATATGAATGGGTTCCTATATGACATCATTAAGATTTTGCTTTTGTTTAATACCTTAGAAACTCAAAAGATGATACTTTTACTTTCTTGTTACCTTGAATTTGTTTTATTCTTGGGTCTTCTCACAGAACTGATTTAATTATTTTGCTAACATTAATTATATGTATAATGTGGAGTATGTGTATGTGTATATATAAAACAAGCATATTTATCATCTAATCTGGGTAAGAGATGAAAGACAAAAGAACTATACTTAAGGTAAAATTACTATAGACATTTGTAAATAAGTGTAGACATAATAAACATACAATTAGATACAAAGAAAAAAATAACGTTTTTTCTAATTAACATTTAAAAAATTAAAACAGACATAAAAAGAAATATAAGCATAGTTATGCAAATTTCCAATTACTATATACACATTCTTTAATTACTTAAGAAAATATATATTAAATTTAGTTAAGAAGACACTTCAGTTTTTTCTTAATGTTTACTTTTAATGAAATAATGCTTTTAGATTTTTGTATCCCCCAATTTTTACAACTCTAACCTATGACCAGTTTTTCATTTTACTTGAAGAAGTTATTCCTGTTAAGATTTTAGACATATGCTTCAAAAATTATCTTGAATGGTTTATTTTTATTAACTTCCAGAGTATTATTCAGTAAAATGATTTAAAAATTTATTTTCTGCCCTGGCCGGTTGGCTCAGCAGTAGAGCGTCGGCCTGGCGTGCGGGGGACCTGGGTTCGAGTTCCGGCCAGGGCACATAGGGGAGGCGCCCATTTGCTTCTCCACCCCCACCCCCCCCTTCCTCTCTGTCTCTCTCTTCCCCTCCCGCAGCCAAGGCTCCATTGGAGCAAAGATGGCCCGGGCGCTGGGGATGGCTCCTTGGCCTCTGCCCCAGGCGCTAGAGTGGCTCTAGTCGCGGCAGAGCGACGCCCCGGAGGGGCAGAGCATCGCCCCTTGGTGGGCAGAGCATCGCCCCTGGTGGGCGTGCCGGGTGGATCCCGGTTGGGCGCATGCGGGAGTCTGTCTGACTGTCTCTCCCCGTTTCCAGCTTCAGACAAGAAAAAAAAAAAATTATTTTCTTCATTTAAAAAAGTAAAATATTTTTTCTTGCTAAAAAGAAATTTTATGGTCCTGGACAGTTGGTTCAGTGGTAGAGCGTCAGCCTTGCATGTTGAAGTCCTGGGTTCGATTCCCAGTCAGGGCACACAGGAGAGGCTACCATCTGCTCCTCCACCCTTCCCCCTCCCATTCTCTCTCCCTTTCTTTCTTTCCCACGGCCTTGGCTCGATTGGTTCCAGCGAATTGGCCTCGGGTACTGAGGATGACTCCAGGGTCCTCCCACCTCAGGTGCAAAAAAATGCCTGGTTGTTGAACAATGGAGCAAAGGCCCCAGAGGGGCAGAGCATCACCCCTTAGTGGGCTTGCCTGGTGGATCCTGATTGGGGCACATGTGGGAGTCTGTCTCTCTGCCTCTACTCCTTTCACTAAAATAAAATAAAAAAAATAAAAAGAAATTTTATTTATTTTACAAATAACAGACATTTTTAAACTGTTTACTAGTGCCAGACTTAGTTTCAAATGCTTTATATATACATATATATTGCTTTGTTGAATTCTAGCAAAAATTTGAGTGAAAGTTCTCTTTGATTTTCAGTTTTTAGATATGATAATATTGAGTTTTAGAGGTTAAATAACTAGCTCAGATGGTGAAGCTGAGCACTGTAACAATTATTAAGTAGTAAGTCAATAATTTGTGATTTAAAAATTAAAAAGCCTTACTGTAAATCATTAGTGTTCTTTTAAGTTACTTTTTTAACTCTTTTATTTGCTTAATGTTAATATTATTTTCTCAAAAAGGCAGTGGTACAGTGGATAGAGCGTCGGACTGGGATGCGGAGGACCCAGGCTCGAGACCCTGAGGTCGCCAGCTTGAGCGTGGGCTCATCTGGTTTGAGCAAAGCTCACTAGTTTGGACCCAAGGTCGCTGGCTTGAGCAAGGGGTTACTCAGTCTGCTGAAGGCCCGTGGTTAAGGCACATATGAGAAAGCAATCATGAACAACTAAGGCGTCACAATGAAAAACTAAGATCGATGCTTCTCATCTCTGTCTGTTCCTGTCTGTCTGACTCTCTTTCTGTCCTGTGTGTGTGTGGGGGGGAAATGAAGGCAATGTTTAGTTGTTACAAGATTATTATGAACAAATTTTTAAAAGTCTGAACTTTCTAATAGCTTTTTAAATTTAATAGTAATAAAAAAATTTTCTCATTGACATTGCATTGACAGGTCAACTCTCCAAAAATCAGTTAGTAAACTGTTTTCTGCTGTGTTTAATGTTAAAAAACATTAATACAGAATATGTTAGTAAAATTCCCTAGGAAAATCATTAAAATTTTTTTTGCAGTACCTAATAAAATGTTATTTTTCTTAGCTATTAAGCTACCTTTTTTTTTTTTTTAAGTGAGAGGAAGGGAAATAGAGAGACAGACTCCTGTATGTGCCCCAACTGGGATCCACCTGGCAACCCCCTTCTGGGGCTGACACTCAAATCAACCTAGCTATTCTCAGCACCTGAGGCCAACGATCGAACCAGTCAAGCCATTGGCTGTGAGAAGGGAAGAGAGAGAAAGAAGGGGGAGAAAAGGGATGGAGAAAAGGCTTCTCATGTGTGCCTTGACTGAGGATTGAACCTGGGATGTCTGCACACCAGCATGATGCTTTATCCATTGAGCCAACCAGGCAGGGCCTAAGTTATTCATTTGAAGCTGTAAAATGGAATGCCACAGGATTTCAAGCCAAATTTAATTTGAATTTAGTTAATAATAGTTTATTTTTCAAGAGGAGACAGTATAGTAATGATAGGCAGTTGTTGGAAGTCTACAATCTGTGCTCTGATGTTGCTTATACTAGCTGAGTATGTGACTGAGCCTTTGTGTTCTCTCTGTAGAGTAGTGGATTAGAAAGAATGACCTCTATTGCCTTGTAGCCTTCAGCCCCCTCCTACTGTTGCTCTTGCTCCTCCACCAGCCCCCACCACCTACCATTTGTTGAACACCAGTTTCTAGATAATGTACTAAGTCAATCACACATATTAACTCATAATTTTAATAATTCCATAGTATTGTTCCAGTTTCAGAGATGAGAAAATTAAGGCCCAGACCCTGTTGCTCCAAGTCAAATAGTTAGATATAAACAAAATTTATATTAAAAAATCAGGTTTTAAAAAAGTTTTGAAAGTCTGTACTCCTCACCACTCTGCTACAAAATGATGAATGAAAAAGCCTTCTCAGTAGTCAAAATAATCATTAGAAAGTAAGTACATTTAAAGCTTTGTTGGTTAGTGTTGTCCCAATGTGCAAAGTTTGCGGGTTCCATCCCTGGTCAGGGCACATACAGGAATAGATTGATGTTTCTGTTTGTCTCTCTCTCTCCCTTCCTCTTGCTCTGAAATCAAAAAATAAAATAAAATAAAATAAAGTCTTTATTCTTTAGTGACAATAGATTAGTTTGTAAGTGACTTAGTCCCTCAAGTCCCCTCAGCAATTTGGCGAGGTTCTATTAGGTTCAGCCTAGGTTGTTCTCCTTTTCTCTCTGTAGTTTGGCTAGATAACAACTGCCAGTTCATTCTGGTTAGTAGTTTGTTGCATCATATTGAATAAGTGATTGGTGTAGGTTAGCCCTGAAATCTTAATAAGATGTGTAAGGCTTGTTTGATTGTGTAATCCATGAATAAGGTTAGATTTATTGATGTTCCGAGAGAAGCCTCTCTCCTAACCATTTGCATTTCTTTTTCTTACCCATATAAACCACACACACACATTTACATAACTGCAGAAAATACTCAGGCTCAGAATTTTAATTTTAGAGATAAATATCTATAGAAAGTAGACATTTTATGCTCCATGGTAGGTACTTTACTAAATATATTTACATGAATTAGGCTATTTAACAAGCTTATTTATTTGATATCCTTATCATCAGTAGAAGAGTGTCAGCAAATTAGGATGTAAAATATTTTTTCTGTAAAACTTTTTAAATTAAAAAAATTTTAATTAAATTTATTGGGGTGACACTGGTTAATAAAATGACAAAGGGTTCAGGTGCACGATTCTACAACACATCTTCTGTACACCGTATTGTGTGTTCATTGCCCATGTCAAGTCTCCATCCGTCACCATTTGTCCTCCCTAAATCCTCCTCTACCCTCCACTCCATCCCCACCTCCCGCAATCACCACACTGTTGTCTGTGTCTGTGAATATTTTTCTCTTTTTTTGGTTCTGTTTTGCTCAATCCCTTTACCTCCTTACTCAGCCCCCTTCTACAAATATTCTTGTTAAATTATTTTTTTAGATACTAGTATATTTATAATAATGGCCTTAGTGAATTATTTAATGTGTGAAACTTTAGGAAATCAGTGAACTTATTTCTAGATATTGCTTAAAATACATTGTGATCTTGCAAGGGAACCTGTATTTTTGGTTTTGGTTTGTCTTTTCACCAAGATGTAGCTTTACTTATATATTTGATCATGCTATATATTTATATACATGTTTGTTATTTTTATCTATAACATTAAAATGTTTTTGGATATTTAAATGAATTATATTTTGTGGAAAAAAGTAATTATGAGGCATTTTTTTCCTTTTTAAAGATTTTAATGGATCATCAAAACCTGTCAGAACATGTACTCTGCATGGTTTTATATCTGATTGAATTAGGACTTGAAAATGCAGCTGACGAAGAATCAGATGAAGAGGTAAGTAGTTTCTTATATTAAAGTTATAACACATCTTTTTCTTTTAAGTGAGAGGAGGGGAGATAGTGGGATAGACTCCTGCATGTGCCCTGATTGGGATCTACCTGGCAACCCCCATCTGGGGCTGATGCTCAAATCAACCAAACTATCCTCAGTGCCTGGGTGACGCTTGCATCAGTCAAGCCACAGGATGTGAGAGGAGAAGAGGAAGAGAAAGGGGGAGTGAGGGGAAGAGATAGTCACTTCTCATGTGTGTCCTGATCAGGATCGAATCTGGGGCGTCCATATGCTGGGTCCATGCTCTATCCACTGAGCCAACTGGCCAGGGCCATAACACATCTTAATAAAAGTAATATGTAATCTTGAAATGTGTTTATATACAATCTTTTTAAGAAACTACTGGAAAAGACTTTTTGATCTTTAAATTCAGGAGTTTTTAGGGGTCTCACTGGTAGATTAAACTCTACTTCTGGAATTATTGAATTTGAAATTTGTGAATTTATAGTATATAGATCTAAGAAAAATGGTTAATAAATTTTGTGTTGTGTTAATAACATTGATTACTAGTAGTAATAACTTCAGTCTAGGAAGTCTAATAATTTGATTAGGGATTATTATTGAATAGCAAATTTTTATAAAGATTTTAAGATAATGAAGTAAATGTTGTGTTATAGGAGAATGTTTGAAGTACTTAAGTATACAAGTGAAGATCTTTCAGGACTTTAGAAGTATCATTTCATAAAAGCAATTGTTTCTACAAATTGATTTTACAATATAAGATATCTTCATTTCCTTCCTCCAAAAGGACAAAATAAACACAACAGCAGAACACAAACAGATAGTGTCCTGGCTAGTGGTGCAATGGATAGGGCATTGGCCTGGAGTGCTGAGGTAGCTGGTTCCATCTTGGAGTTCACCAGCTCAATCCTGAGAGCACTGGCTTGATTCTAAGGTCGCCAGTTTGAGCCCCGGTCAGGGCACATATGAGAAGCAATCAATAGCACAAATAAGTGGAACAATGAGTTTATGCTTCTCTCTCTCTCTCTCTCTCTCAAAAAAAAAAACAAAAACAAAAAACAAAAAAAAAAAAACAGAAACAAGAAAGCAAGCAAAAAGAGTAGGTAGTACTTTGTAGTCTGTTGAATCAACATATATTCTTTTATAGATATTAAAGGGTCATTAAGATTTCTCTAAGACTGTCAGATTTTAGTTGAATTTTTACACTTTTTTCCGCAGTTAGTCCAAATTACCACTCTTTGGCTATATGATGAGTTATAATGGGTGATGAGAAATATTCTGTACTGTTAAGTATTTTCACATCGAAAAATGTACTTTTTCAAGAGAAATTTAGCTGACTTCCATTAACTTACTCGTATTAGTATTGAGAAATTTATTCTTGTATTTAAATTTGGTTTTATTAGCACTTTATAATTTGTGGATGACACTCTAGGGCAGGGGTCCCCAAACTACGGCCCACAGGCCACATGCGGCCCCCTGAGGCCATTTATCCGGCCCCTGCTGCACTTCCGGAAGGGGCACCTCTTTCATTGGTGGTCAGTGAGAGGAGCATAGTTCCCATTGAAATACTGGTCATTTTGTTGATTTAAATTTACTTGTTCTTTATTTTAAATATTGTATTTGTTCCCGTTTTGTTTTTTTACTTTAAAATAAGATATGTGCAGTGTGCATAGGGTTTTGTTCATAGTTTTTTTATAGTCTGGCCCTCCAACGGTCTGAAGGACAGTGAACTGGCCCCTGTGTAAAAAGTTTGGGGATCCCTGCTCTAGGGATTTAGGAATATGACTGACAGTGGATGATTATTTGGGCTTGTTACATCTCCACTGTACCTTATCCCTGACTTGATAAGGGTTGCTATTCAGTATGTTTATGTTTTAGGTATCAGTATGTGGACCAGAACGTTGTCATGACAGTTGGTTTCCTGGCAGTAATTTAGTATCCAACATGCGGCACTTTATAAACTATGTTAGAGTGAGAGTTCCAGACACGGCTCCTGAGGTTAAGAGAGACTCCCCTGCAAGTACCAGCTCTGATGGCTTAGGTTCTTTACAAGTAAGTGTAAAAGAGAGAAAGAAAAAAAAGAAAGGTTTTAAGTTATGTTGGGATATATTATTTATATTATTCTGTCATACCCAAAAGAAAAATAAATGTGGTTGTGGTTACAGATAACTATAAATTGTCTTTTATTTCCTTGATATATCTAAGCAACTTCTGCCTCACCTATCTTTTTCCTTTAATCTGCCAGAGTTCACGACGGGCTAAAGTTCTTCAAAGAGAGGTAGATGTATGTTATTTGCATTAACTTGCAATATGGCTTTAACCGGAAATGTGGGAAAACACTGAAGTATTTGTGTGTATATGTGTATGTTTAATTAATATGGTTAAATTTTTAAAAATGTTTTTTAATATGTGTGTGTGTTTATATAGTGATTTAGGTATGATTTTAAAGATAATTCGTATTATTGAACTTTAAGAAATAATACTGAATATTTATTAGTGGGTTTTTCTTATTGTTAGAAATATTTTAGACCAACTATAAACAGCCCATTTAGGTCTGTTTACATTTAGCATTGTTACTAACATTTTCAAAATAAATGTTTTCTCAATCAAAATAAATTTAATTTTTAATTGCTGGCAGCATGCCCACTTATAATTTTTTTTTTGCTTCTATGACAATTAACTTTGATAAAATAAGCCTCTAAATCTTAAATTCCATATATTGTGAATTTGGACTCATTTTGGAAGTCAGCTCTCTCATTGCATGTGGCTTAATTAATTTTTAAAATGCAGAAATGAAATATCTTGAAGTGACATGTCAAATAACTAAATTTGAATATCTCTAATTCTGTAATTCACGTTTTTTTGAGTAGAGAACATTGAATCAGACATTTCTCATAATAGAGTCCATTTGTAGGAACTTTCTTTGCCTTTGACAATATGTTCTTGCTGTGAAAATCAGAAAGAGTTTTGATTAAAATATTGGAATATTCATAAGAAGGAGCTTTTGCTTCTAATGCTGGGAGAAAGTACTTTGAAAAACAGCTTGGATGTTGAAATAATGTATATTATAATTTACCTCATAAAAGCTCAACTGATATTGGAGCATTTTTTCTATTCTTACTTAAAAAATTAATGAATTCATTAAACTGACTCGGATCTTAATTAAAAGATGGTTTTTAAGAGCCCTAATGCACTTTGACTACTTTAGTAAAAAGCCTATTTAGAAAATAGATTGAGAAAAATAGTTTAAAAAATATGTTCAAATAACAAATTACAGTGATATTCAAATATAAAATTCAAATATAAAATAGATTAATTTGATATTTCATCTTTATATTCTTGTTAGTAACTGTAAGCATATATGTTAGAAGTAATTTTAAATCTTTGAAGTACCTTAAAAATGAAATTAATTAGCAGTTCAGTATCATTAACTTAGAAAAAAATAACTCGTAATATTCTTAACTGGAAAATATAGCAGTATTCTAGAAATTAGTATAATATTCTTGATGACTGCTGAGCAGAATAACTTTTCTTCCTTTAAACTGATGAGGAATTTAGTTTATAATTCCTCTTTACAATGGCTATGGATAGTATTCAAGCTTTGTCTATTTTCTCGGGTAGATAGGCCCAAGAGGTTGCAAAAGAGGTGTTATTTTGTATCCTTTCCTCCTCATTGTTGTTTTCAGATTGAAGGCCACTAAGTATATTTGAGAAAGAAAGGTGAAGGGTCAGATTTCCTTAAAGACAAAATCTATTGAATAAATATCTGATGAAACTGAACATTCCATTTGGGAAATATGGTGCTAATATGTTTTTAAACTTGACTCTGAATAACTTCTCTTGATTTCTTTCTCTTTTTTAATGGTAGAATTCTGGTACAGCTCAAGTTTTCAGCTTAGTAGCAGAGCGTAGAAAGAAATTTCAAGAGATCATCAATCGCAGTAGCAATGAAGCAAATCAGGCGGTTCGTCCCAAAACTTCAAGTAAATGGTCTGTTCCTGGTTCAGCTCCACAGTTAACTACAGCCATTTTGGAAATTAAAGAAAGCATATTGTCTTTGCTGATTAAACTTCACCACAAACTCTCAGGAAAACAAAACTCCTACTATCCTCCTTGGCTTGATGACATAGAAATTTTAATCCAACCTGAAATTCCTAAATATAGTCATGGAGATGGTATAACTGCAGTAGAAAGAATTTTACTGAAAGCTTCATTGCAAAGCAGAATGAACAAACGCATCATTGAAGAGATATGTAGAAAAGTGACCCCTCCTGTACCACCCAAAAAAATCACTGCAGCGGAGAAGAAAACATTGGACAAAGAAGAAAGGTAATTTTTTGTTTTTTAATGTTTTAAACATGAATGGTACAGTTCAAGATTTGACGTGGCTTCCCTTTTGGCCATCTGAAACTAATCACGTGAACGTTTAGCAGCTATACTCATAGCTGATTGGCTTATAAAAATGGAACCAAACATAGTCAATGGTTGTATGTGTATTATGCTTGAGTTAGTTGGAGGTGAGAAGATACAAGTTTCTAACCTCAACATTAAATTACTGGCTTGAACTTGTAAGCTTCTGTGGAAAAATTGCTATTTCTTTTATTGCTGTGGGGATCTAATACTATAATTCTCCTGCTGTTTTCAAAACTTGTCAATTCAACTTTAAATGAGAACAGAGAATTTTAAAAAACATTTTAAATATATCTCAAAGTAAAAATCTGATTGTTTTAGTTCCTTTTAGTCCTTTCCAATCTTTCCAATATATAATCACTAATCATTAAACAAGTAATGTTTTAAAACACAAGTATGACTCAGGCTTTTGGAACTTTAGATTGCTTTTAACTTGTTGTTAAATCATGAAATTTATAAATTAAAAAAAAAATCTTTCTTGGATGATGTTCCTTTTATCAAGATAAGGGAGGATAGGAGGAGGCTCAGGCTTAGCAGTAAAATTGATATGCTCAGTTTTGTATATTCTGGAGTTTAAGGGAGACATCAGGTGAAGATGTCCAGCCAAGTAAATTTGAGACCTAGCAGAGAATTGTGAGTTATAGCTACAAATTTGGGCATATGGGTAATAATTAAAGCCTTGTCTGTGGAAGAGTGTGTACAGTAAGGAGATGAGAACACTTGACATAGGACTCAAGGAAAAAACATTAAAGGAAGTGACTGAGGTAGAAGTACCTACAAAAGTGACTGAAAAAGGATGCCTGGAGTGGAATAGGAGGAAGACTACAGAGAGCAGCACTCAAGAAGGCGTGGGAAACTTCCTGGCTTCCGTTCATTCTCTATCGAGCAACCTGTTGTTAAAGTGCGAGTAAATTGGACTATTCTTATCTTTTAGTTTTCTGTTCATATCTAAATGTCATAGCTCCTTCTAACAATCATTTTGCTCTTATTTGTTCCTGGTGTTAAATTTTTAGTTTCTTGTTATAAAGAGTCTTCTTGCTCTTGCTACCAACTAACATATGCTTAGGAAATTGTGTTGTTGGAAATCCAAATTCTACTTTAATTATTCACATTTTAAAATAAATCTTGGATTTTATTTTTATATTTAAGCCAGTGATTTTCAAACCATTTTAAAGCTGTGGAATCCTTTTAAGGACAATCTTACATGCAATTTAACATGTAGTTCATGTTGTTCTCAATTGTGTACCAAGGCCTTTTTTTAAAATAATTTTTTATTTTTAGTTACAGTTGACATACATTATTATATTAGTTTCAGGTGTACAACGCAGTGACTAGACATTACATAACTTACTAAGTGATCATCCTGATAAATCTTGCACCCATGTGACGTTGTACATAGTTATTAGAATATTACCGACTATATTGCCTATGCTGTACTTTACATCCCCATGAGTATTCTGTAACAACCAATTTGTACTTCCCGTTCTTGCCAAACCCTGTCCGATCCAAGGCCTTTTCATACATTATATACTCTTGAAAAATAGTAGATAAGTCTTTAGCATGTCTGGTACTTATCACTTCCTTTTTGTTTAATCTAGACGACAAAAGGCTAGAGAGAGGCAGCAAAAATTGCTTGCAGAGTTTGCTTCACGACAGAAAAGCTTCATGGAAACTGCAATGGATGTTGGTAAGTCAAAATGAATTAATTTAGAACTCTCATAATTACAGTTATTATCTTAGTGATTATTTAGTCTAATTTTCCATCACTTTTAACCATTACTGACAGATGATTTCTAGTCTTTATTTAAACCATGGGGTGATGGAAGATCAGACATTAATCATAGGTAGTGCCTTCTGTTGTTGAGTAGCTACAGTTAGAGAGCTCTTCCTTATGGTAGCAATACAGTATCCTCCCACTGATTTCTTCTGATAAATTTTCCTTTAGGGTTGTGAGGTTCACCAGCATGCATTTACTATCCTGATTTTTTTTGTGTGTGAAATTATCCTAAGATCTTTAAAAAAGTTTTCAAAGATGTTTAGTGCCTCCTCCTTCTGCTAATATTACTTGAAATCTGCTGCACTTTTTATTTCATTTGGATTAGTATTATCATTTGTACAATGAGAGGCAGCGCCATTTTCTGTATGATAGTAGGTTGATTTGAGTAGTAGTTTACAAACATTGGAGAAATAGATTAAATCCCAATTAATCTGTCTTCCATTAACTAGTATACTCCCTTCTCTATTTACTTCTTGCTTTCTGGTGATGTTCTTAGACAAGAATATGAAAGAAAAGAAAATCAAGCATTTACACTGCTCACAAAAATTAGGGGATCAGGGAACGTGCAGACACTCCAGTGCTTTCAGCCTTTCATATAGTGCATTTTCACCAAAGAAATAAAAGTTGGTTTTGCATCTCATTTTCAAAATCAAACAACTTTCTTTGACTGTCATTTGCTTTTCTGATGTCCTTGTTTAATAAAAAAAAAATCAAATGCTTTTTTTATTGCTTCATATTCATTTTGAAATATCCCCTAATTTTTGTGAGCAGTATATTTTAGTTGCATAAGGCATACACATCTGTGCATTCAAACCTGCATATACATTTTCATGCTTTTGTGCACATAAGCACACATAACCAATGTTTAGAAGAGGTGTGGAGTGGGGGTCAGTCCAGATTTAACATAGTGTCTTCTAAACCATCAACAGTGGAGTTTATGTTCAGAATATAACTTTGATGTAAAGAATACTTAAATTTTGTTTTTTGGATTAACTTAGTATCAGCTGACTTTCTTATATGAAAGATGAGAATTTAGTTTATTGTACTACTCTCCCTTTCTCCATCTCTTCTTTTAATTCTTTCCAAATATTGATAATTATATATATTTTTACATATTAAATATAATTATAATATCTATTAATTGTTGCATCTCTACCCCTTTGTTGCATCTTTATACCCCTTTATATAAAATAAACTAATAAGTATCCCTATCTTTCCTTTCATTTTTGCTTTCCTCATCTTTGTCTTCCACCTTTTATCAGTTACTTGTTTACTTTTAAGTTGTTAAGGTTGCTGATATTTTGTTTTGCAGTTGCAACCATGTCTTTCATATAAAGGTTGACTCTTAAAGTTGAAAAACAACTAATATGGCTTTCTGAATGTTGTTGAGGCAGGGCTAGTAGTGTGCTAAGGTGCATTTACTTTTTTTTAGCCCAGTGGCGTGACTCCTAGACCACTTAAAGGAGATTGTATTTAGTATATAGCCTTTTTTCTTAGTCTCTCTCAGTTGCTAAAATATACCAACCTTTACTCATTTCTATCTGGGACATTACATTTTTATATTGTCTTTTGTTTTTCCAGAAGTTCCCGGCTGCACTTTTTCCTTAATTAATGCATCTTTATGATCACTCAATAATAGTGTCCTTTGTGTGTTATTCTGTTCCAGTCTGGTCCATTTGCTTTGAAGACATGCTGTACAGCTATTGCCTTGGGATTTTCCTCTTATAGGGTTGATCTGGAGTTGCCTGAATCTTGTATCATCTCTTTTTTTGGTCTCGTTTTATTGGAGTGCAGTCTCAAGTGTATTGCTGATAATGATAGTGTGGAGGCTAATCTTTCTGATTCTTTATATATAGCTGGATGGGACCTTAGTTTTCTTTCATGCTTGATTATTCACTTGGATGAATGTAGGATTTCAGGTTGATAGACATTTTCTGTCGCAATTGTTAAGGCAGTATTCCCTTGTCTTTTGTCATTTAATTGATGAGAAGGCTGGTGATAGTTTGATTTTTATTTTTTTTGTAGGTGAGCATTGTTTTCCCCTTTTATGTGACACTTTTACAATTGTCTGATTATTAGAGATCTGAAATTTTATGATTTGTATGTAGGAAGATCTTTTTTTTCATTCTCCTTTGTACTTAGTGGGTCTTTCAGTCTGAAGATTTAAATCTTTGAAGTTCTGAGAAAAATTTTTCCTATGAATTTCTTGATAACTAGTATAGTCATCCTCCAAGATGACCTTCGGTGATCCACGCCTCCTGGTGTTTATGCCCTGTGAACTCCTCTCCCATATTGCCCCAGAATTGGTATACATGTCCACTGGAATGTGGCAGAAGTGATGGTCTGCTTCTCTGAGATTAGGTTATAAAAGACACGGTGGCTTCTGCTCTGATTGTTTTTTCTTTCTCTTGGATTATTTATTCTGGGGAAAGACAGCTGCCATATTGTGAGCAACCCTATGGAGAGTCCTATGTGGTAAGTGACTGAGGTCTCTGGCCAATAGTCATGTGAGTTTAGATGTGAAACTTCTAACCCCAGTTAAGCCCAGGCTGATCCCAGATTCCTGACCCTCAGAAACTGAGATAAATGTTAGTTTAAGCTGCTAAATGTTGGGGATAATGTGTTAAAAGAGCAATAGAGAACTATTACAATACTTTTTTCCTTTTATATTCTTCATTTTCTTTTTATGGGAGTCCTCCTAGTTGTATATTGGATCTTTTGGCTTGATCTTTTAATGTTTTATCACTTATCTGTTTGTATGCTTTACGTGCTTAGAGATTTCTTTTCTCCAGTATCTGTTCTTTGTCTATAGATACTCCTTTTCACATTTTCCTAAATGTGTTAGCTCTCTCTCTTCCTCTCTAAATTATCCTTTATACTTCTGAATCACTTTAAAATTTATTAGTCTTTAATGTTGCTATTTTCTTCATTTGCTTGAGAATCCTTGATTGTCCTGGAAAGGTGGTCTGGGTAGCTAATTTGGGTTTACTCTGTTGAGGTGTAAATAGGTTTGATCCTTGTTGTGTTTAGCCTGTATAGATGGGTGAGGCATGTTGACATGTCAGACTCAGATCTGGGTCGGAGGACAGCAGACTGGTATGTTTGGACCCCCATATGTTAACACTCACCTAGAAACTCCAGCACTCTCCAAGCAACTTAACTCAGGTTTTGGAGAAGGATAGTCTTTTTCTTTTCTTTTTTCCTTCTGAGGTAAATGCCAAGCCACCTGAATGCTCTGTTCAGTTGCTGAGTAATGAGTTCTGCATATAGTCCTTCAATTAATTACAATATCTTCAGAAACATAAGTATACTTATCTTAAACATAAGTATAAAGTGTTATACTTATGTTTCCTTATGTTTCCCTTTTTCGGGATCACTGGCTTATTCTCAGCTCAGAGTTGACATTCTAATGGACAAGTCATTTTTGTAACTTTCTCATAATACATAAGTGGTTGCAGCTATTATGGCTTCTGTCATTTGTCAGCATGTCTCTACCTCCTCCAATAGCTCAGAAATTTTACTGACATCTCTTGTTGGTTGGTGAAATTCTCTTCTACAACTCAATCCTTTTATTATAATTAGAGTAAAATTAAAATTACTGTTATAAAAGCATTAAATTTTTATTATAGTTACTTAGAAAACACATATAATCAAAAATAAAATAATAATGTTCTTCAACCAGATTTCCTAACCTAGCTTGTATCTTTACAGATTTTTTACAAGTTTATATTGCATATAAATGCCTTTTTTTTTTTAACCAAAATGAGGTAATTGCACAAGGCAATTTCTATTTATTTATTTGTTTGTTTATTTATTTTTAGTGTGGAGAGAGAGAGAGAGCAAGGGACAGACAAGGACTGACAGGAAGGGAAAGAGATGAGAAGCATCAATTCTTTGTTGCAGCTCCTTAGTTGTTCATTGATTGCTTTCTCATATGTGCCTTGACCTGGGGGGCTATAGCAGAGTGAGTGACCCTTGCTCAAGCATGTGACCTTGGGCTCAAACCAGCAACCATGGTGTCATGTCTATGATCCCACACTTAAGCCAGTGACCTTGTGCTCAAGCTGGTGATCTTGTGCTCAAGCCAGTGACCTCAGGGTTTCAAACCTGGGTCCTCAGCATCCTAGTCTGACGGTCTATTGCCACTGCCTGGTCAGGCACACATGTAGTATTTTAAGAAAAATTTCAAACATGGAGAGAAAGAGAGATAGTGAGGCAGACTCTCGCATGCACCTCCGACTGGGATCCGCTAGGCAACCCCAGTCCGGGGCTGATACTGAAATCAACTGAGTTATTTTTAGCACCTGAAGCTGACCCTTGGACCAACAGATCTATCCTCAGCGCCCAGGGCTGACGCTCAAACTAATTGGGCCACTGGCTACAGGAGGGGAAGAGGAAGGGGGGGGAGAGGGAGAGAGTAGCAGGTGGTCACTTTTTCTGTGTGCCCTGTCCAGAATTGAACCTGGGACATCCGTACGCCAGGTTGACACTATATAAAATTGGCCAAGGCCTAAATTATTTATATTAAGCATTTTACTTGGGCCTCATTTCTGTTAAATTTCAGCCATCTCTATCTAATGAACTTTTTTTTTTTTTTTTTTTTTTTTTTTTTTT
Source organism: Saccopteryx leptura (assembly GCF_036850995.1). Taxonomy (NCBI): domain Eukaryota; kingdom Metazoa; phylum Chordata; class Mammalia; order Chiroptera; family Emballonuridae; genus Saccopteryx; species Saccopteryx leptura. Next base: position 56,062,478 of record NC_089509.1, read on the forward strand.
CATTTTTCTGAAGCTGGAAACAGGGAGAGACAGTCAGACAGACTCCCGCATGCGCCCGACCGGGATCCACCCGGCACGCCCACCATGGGCGGTGCTCTGCCCCCCAGGGGGCGATGCTCTGCCCATCCTGGGCGTCGCCATATTGCGACCAGAGCCACTCTAGCGCCTGAGGCAGAGGCCACAGAGCCAACCCCAGCGCCCGGGCCATCGTTGCTCCAATGGAGCCTTGGCTGCGGGAGGGGAAGAGAGAGACAGAGAGGAAAGCGCGGCGGAGGGGTGGAGAAGCAAATGGGCGCTTCTCCTATGTGCCCTGGCCGGGAATCGAACCTGGGTCCTCCGCACGCTAGGCCGATGCTCTACCGCTGAGCCAACCGGCCAGGGCTCTATCTAATGAACTTTAATGGATCAAGGTTATAATTTCACATCTTGACTCCTACACCCTGATGACTAGTTAAAATTAATAATGGGATTAGTGATTGGGGGGGGGAAATGAAAAAAAAATGCAGAGGTGAGTCTTTTCACATAGGAAACTTGATAACCACAGAAAGGCATTAAACAAATTAGTTAAGAGTACTAATCCCAGAGCAGAAATCTGTTGCATTCAGAGAGGAAAGCTTTTGTTGTTAAATTTTTAACTAATAAAATTGATTAGATGGTTTGAAAAGTACTATGTGTTATAAATTTGAAACATTCTGTGTTACATTACTAGACTAAAAATCTTAGAAAAACATTCCTTATACACAAAGAGAAAGGCAAAATAAGAAAGAAGCAACCACAGAATGTTTACATTCTTGCAACAAGATAGGAAATAAGGCAAGAAGACATAAGGAATCTGACAGATGAAGCAGAGGACTAGACTAAGATTAAATTCTATCTGTACTATTGCCAGGTAGTACCTCAGGTGTTAATAATAACATAATATATAATGTCACATGCAAATAGTAATTGGATATGAGAGACTATGACTTTACAATTTTTATCTTGGGTAATGGATGAAAATTAAGTCTTAAATGGGTTTTCAGGGTCAAAAAGATTTCTATGGGAAGGAACTGAGTTATAAATAAAAGAAATATACAATCTAAATGGCACAGGATCCCACTGGAATGGCCATGAACAACATAAATAAACCAAGTGTTCAGAATCTCGATTACCTCACCCATCACCCCTGCAGCAGGCAAGGACTGCCACTGCATGCAAGGACCAGGACTGGGATCATTATCTTGATGGCTTCTGTGCATTGCCTTTGTTTGCTAGCAATGATGTCTACCTGATCTCTCAATTGTTCTTCCTGTGCCCTGGCTACTGCCAAAAAAGGTCATTCCTCCCAAAAAGTAGTAAGATTTAGGAGAGGGAGTCAAAAAGTTTTATAATATTATTACTTTATTCAACATTTTAATGTAAAAAAATCTCTATGTTTTAAAACTCCTAGCAACTACAGGGGTAGGCAACAGTAGGTGTACAGTTGTGAGTATATGAAACAGTTTCTTCTTGTATTATTATTTATTAGTTATTGTATTATTTTCCATATGAGCAACTGTAAACCAGCTTTTGCCAACCGCTGTCTAATTTCTAAAGGCTGTACTTGATTGGAGAGGTGGCATGGTGTAGGGTTAGGGGCATGGAGTCTGGAGCCTGGTGCCTAGGTTCGTATCTCAGCCACTTCATTGCCTGGAGTAATTTACTTCATTTTTCTTTATATTGCTGTCCACATAGGTAAAAGGGATTTTTATACAGTAGGTCCTCAAATAACAGTATTTCTTTCAAGTCATTTCATTATACTGTTGATGAGATTCTATAGGAACTTAACTCTAGTTTGTATCAATTGGCCTATGATAAAATCAGTTTCTTTATATGTTATGTTTCTTAAGTTACATAATCCATTAATGACATCGAGTGAGGACCTACTGTAATATCTGTTCTTGTGGAAATTGAATGTATTAGTATGTACATTCATAGGGTTGTTGCGAAGATTGAATGTATTTTTACATTTAAAACACAGTGCTCGGCTCATAATAATTGACGATTACTATTGTTATTTTTAGTTAATAATTTTCTTTCTTTTTGTTCTTTTTTAGAGAGGGGGACAGATAGGGATAGATAGACAGGAAGGGAGAGAGATGAGAAGCATCAACTTTCAGTTGCAGCACTTTAGTTGTTCATTCAGCCATCCTCAGTTCCCAGGGTCAACTTGCTTGAACCATTCGAGAGCTCAAGCCAGTGACCATGGGGTCATGTCTATGATCCCATGCTCAAGCCAGCGACCTTGTGCTCAAGCTAGTGAGCCTGTGCTCAAGGTGGAAAACGGATAACCTTGGGGTTTCAAACCTGGGTCCTCAGCATCCAAGATTGACACTCTATCCATTGTGCCACCACCTGATCAGGCAGTTAATAATTTTTTTAATAATCTCTTAATAATTGGGCTTTAATGGCCCTGGCCAGCTGGCTCAGTGGTAGAGCATCAGCCTGGCGTGTGGAAGTCTCAGGTTTGATTCCCAGCTGGGGCACACAGGAGAAGTGCCTGTCTGCTTCTCCACCCTTCCCCCTCTTTTTTCTCTCTTATTTCTCTCTTCCCCTCCCTCTGCCAAGGCTCCATTGGAGCAGAGTTGGCCTGGGCATTGAGGATGGCTCCATGGCCTCCACCTCAGGTGCTAAAATGGCTCCGGTTGCAACTGAGCAACACCCCAGATGGGCAGAGCATAGCCTTCTGGTGGGCATGCCAGGTGGATCCCGGTCAGGCGCATGCGGGAGTCTGTCACTCTGCCTCCCTGCTTCTTACTTTAGAAAAATAGAAAAAAAAATAATTGGCTTTAGTTTTTTCTAATTTTATATATTATACATTGTATAAACTTTTTTATTTTTGTATTTTGAGTCTTCTAAGAGTATGAATTTTTAGGGATGATTGTGATACATATATTTGTATTTTAACTGTGTACCTGGCATTATGCTAAACATATTCTATTGGATTGTCTAGACACACCCAAGAGATAGATAGTATTATTAAAAAGCATATCTCACAGATAGAATGCTTTTTACATTGATTGCTGTAAATATAAATTTGTCCAATTTTGAGGGATGTTCTATATCTGTTATTTGAAGTCACTCATCTGTGGTGTAGTATATTAAAAAAAGTACAGCCTAGGCCCTGGCCGGTTGGCTCAGCGGTAGAGCGTCGGCCTAGCGTGCGGAGGACCCGGGTTCGATTCCCAGCCAGGGCACACAGGAGAAGCGCCCATTTGCTTCTCCACCCCTCCGCCGCGCTTTCCTCTCTGTCTCTCTCGTCCCCTCCCGCAGCCAAGGCTCCATTGGAGCAAAGATGGCCCGGGCGCTGGGGATGGCTCTGTGGCCTCTGCCCCAGGCGCTAGAGTGGCTCTGGTCGCAACATGGCGACGCCCAGGATGGGCAGAGCATCGCCCCCTGGTGGGCAGAGCGTCGCCCCTGGTGGGCGTGCCGGGTGGATCCCGGTCGGGCGCATGCGGGAGTCTGTCTGACTGTCTCTCCCTGTTTCCAGCTTCAGAAAAATGAAAAAAAAAAAAAAAAAAGTACAGCCTATAAATAAAAGTTATATATTGGTTATTTGTTTAATAAATGAGACACATACTAGTAGGTACTAAGCCAAAATATTTTTAAAAAATGTAATAACATGCTTAACATATTATATCAAACTCTATAAAAACAAGGTTAATCATCTCTTCCTACCTTTCTTTTTAATCTCCTTTGGGATAAATTTATAAACAGACTTTCTTGCTTTATACTAATACATATAAAATTATATAAGTTGATCTGTTTGTATTTTTCTGGAAATAAAATTATACTGTACATAATACTGTGAAGTTTGCTTTCTTTTTTCTTTTACTTAACAATGAATGTATCATGAATATTCCTGCAAATAATACATACAGATTTCTTTTTATCCTAGATTTCATTATGTACACAGGTACATGCACACACATGCAATGTACATATATACATGGGATTAATATAAATTATTTTAGTTTGTTTCTTTTTCTTTTTCTGTGATCCATGGTTACAATTTTGTGTATTCTTGTGTTTTTCTCTATATTTATGTAATCATATATAAATAATTTTGTGTTCATATGATGTTCTCCTGCTTTCTCTCCCTCTCCCCTCTCCCCTTCTTTCATTCCTGAGTTTTGGTTGTTTACCACATGGGATCACCTTTCCTTGCTCTCTACCTTACTAATGCCTCCAAGTCTTCTCCAGTAGTTCTGATTCAATGGTTCTCAACCTTGGCTGCATATCAGAATCATTGTAGCCCCCTTAGAATAATGTTTGTGCTTGGGCTCCACTATAGGCTAAAGAAGAATATCTGGGAGTGGGGCTCAGGCATAAAACTCCCAGCTGATTCTAATGTGCAGCCAAAGTTGAGGACCACTTCTCTGATTCAGTGTTTCTTTATTTCAGGGAAGGGAGGAAAAGTTTCTACTAGTGCATAATGAAGTTATTTACTCAGCCGTGTCTCTATTATTGGATATTCACTTTATTTTCAGTTTGCTGTTTGCTTTTTATTCTGCTATAACTAGCAATGCTTCAGGTAACAGCCAACTTAAGTTTTTGAATTTGGATTATCAGTGCATATCTATTCTTTCATAGCCACTTGATGAAAATAAGTGTTTATATAGTTAACTAATAATTAAAAAATATCGAGTTATAGGGATGTAAATTAATGCAGATACCCCCCATCATATGTTGCCAGTTAAAAGTACAAAAAGTTCTTTCTCTTGAAATTTTCTGGTTAAGGAATTTGACATTTTTTTATAAAGCTAAACTTAGTTTTACAATATAATCCAGCCATCATCCTCTTAGATAATACCCAATTAATGTAAAAATTTATTTCCACACAAAAATCTACACGTGAATCATTATAGAAGCCTTATTCATAATTGCTGAAAACTGGGCCCTTGCCGGTTGGCTCAGCGGTAGTGTGTCAGCCCGGCGTGTGAAAGTCTCGAGTTCGATTTCTGGTCACGTCACATAGTAGAAGTGACCATCAGCTTCTCTGCCTCTCTTCCTTCCTTCTCTCTCTCTCTCTCTCTCTCTCTCTCTCTCTCTCTCTCTCTCTCCCCCTCTCCCCCCTTCTCTCTTTCTCTCTCTCTCTCCCTCTCCCTCTCTCTCTTTCTCTCTTTCTCTCTCTCTCTCTCTCTCTGTTCCCCTCCTGCAGCTATGGTTCAAGCAAGTTGGCCCTGGGAACTGAGGATGGCTCCATGACTTTGCCTCGGGTGCTAAGATATCTTAGTTGCTGAGCAATGGAGTAGCAGCCCCAGATGGGCAGAGAATTGCCCAGTAGGGGGCATGCCGGGTGGATCCCAGTCAGGGGTGCATGCAGGAGTCTCTCTACCTCCCTGCCTCTCGCTCAATAAAATAATAATAATAATAATAATTACTCAAAACTGGAAGTAGCCAAGATTTCCTTCAGCAGATGGATAAACTGTGGTACATTTATGCAATGGAATACTCTTCAGTTATTAAAAGGAACAAACTATCAAACCATGGAAAACATGGATGTATTTTAAATACCTATTGCTTAGTGAACGTGGCCAGTCTGATTAGGCTGTATACTGTAAGTTTCTAATTATATGACATTTTGGAAAAGGCAAACTCCAGAGACAGTAAACAAATCAGTGGTTGCCAGGGTTGGAAGTGGGCTAACTAGGTGAAACACAGGGGATTATTTTTTTAGAGCAGTGAAATTATTCTAAATGATGGTATAAATTTGAATACATAACACTTCATTTATCAAAAACCATAGAACTTGACAACAGAGTGAATCTTAATGTATGCAAATATAAAGTCATTTAGGAGATTGGAGGTCAGTCCTAGGATAGAATACAGAATGTGAGAAGAAAATCTAACTGTATTACAAATATAATGTACCAGAATGATAAAATCAGTCATAAATTACCAATAATATTTTTAAATTTATTATAGAATATGTAGAAACAGTTTTTCTCTTTCTTAAAGAAATAAAACATACTCTTTTAATTTTTTTTGAAGAAAAAACAAAAAAGGACACTCAAATCTATAATTATTAAAGTCAGAATTCAAATAAAAGTTACTATGCATGAAAGAGGTCATATATTTTATATTTATGCCTTTAGTGCACTGTCAAGCCTTACTTTTTATAAAACATTAGAAAATGAGGCTTCTTTGAACTTCAGAGCAATCAGACACATCCCCCTCTTTTTTGTGCTAAAACTTTCTTCCTAAAAAACAGTAATGACATGTCAAATCTTAATGGGCTTTGGTACTTCCCTTTGAAATATTTTCATTTTGGTTAATTTTATTTTTGTAGACATTGAGCTTTCTGGTTCTGATTCTATTTCTGTGTTACTGATTTTCTCTGATTTCTTTATTGACTTCTTTTTTATTTCCATTAATATGGGCCTTATCCAATGTTTTATTTCAAGTTTCTGCCCCTTTTTCTATCATTTTTCTATGTTTATCTGCATGAATTTTTATGAAACATATCTGAACTTGACATCTCCTTTTTTCTATTTCTGTCATGTATTTTTACATATTTATTTAGATATGCCTTCATCTTTTAAACAAGTCATAAATCACTTCTGCTTTTCTAATCTTTCCAATTCTTCTACTCATTTCTTTGCCACTATGGACAATACTGCTGATCTTCATGAATTTAAGAGTCTCTATCTGAAAATCATTACCGACTTAATATTTTATTTCTTGCTGTTAACAAGATCACATCACCAGATAGTAGTTTTGCTATAGTAGTTTTTTTTATAGTAGTTTTGCTTTGTTAATATATAGTTATATCTAAATGATGTACCTATATAAATAAACGTTGATAATTATTATTTGTAAGATATAGTCACTAGAGTTGAAAGTAAAGAGGAATGATTGGTTCCTCTTTTATTCCCTAGTAAATATTACCATTTTCCCCCAAGAGCTGTGATGGTATAAATTTCCCTTGTGAGGTGCCACAAACAAAATTCTAACAGTTTTCTTAAATTAAAATATTTTAAAGTTTTTTTTTTAATACAAATGTCTTTGCCTCTGTTTTTTGTTTCAATTTTGTATGTGATTGATATAATATCAGAAGTGTTTAACTATATGTTATTTAAAATCTTTCATTATATCAACTCTTTGCATTTTTTGGTCTTTTCCTGAGTAAACATTTTAACAAGGGTTTTTATTTTTATTTTTTTTGTAATTTTATTACTATATAAAATTATTGCTATTGAAGCTCAAACTTATATGAACTTGATTTTTTTCCATAATTTTATTCAAGAGAGATTTTTCTTCTCAGATTCTCCTGAAAATGATATTCCTATGGAGATCACCACAGCAGAACCACAAATTTCTGAGGCAGTATATGACTGTGTTATTTGTGGACAGAGTGGCCCTTCCTCTGAAGACCGACCTACAGGATTGGTTGTGCTGTTACAAGCATCCTCAGGTAAAGGCTAAGTAATTTTTCAGTGAGGACATTTTAGATCTCTTTATATGTTACATAGCCTTTTTCCTTAAAATGTGGTGGTATGTTACCAGTGCTAGGTGACCAATAACTGAGCTCAGCATTCTTGGAAATTTAATAATTCTAAAATCTAGAAGCATTTTAATTCCAGAAATATTGTCAGCTGAAATATTTCAATTGCATAAGGCATATTCAGTTAGCTTTGTTCTTATATCTTGAGCTACTAGAAGCTGTCATTCTTGAAATTAGCCTGCTGACTGATATGCTTGCCAATCTATAGTTAGCAAAAACATTAAAAAAAATTTGAAGTATTTGTCTGAATGCTTTCCATCCTCTCCCATACTGAAGTATTTTGAAGTAGGGTTAGGGTTAAAAGATATAACAGTTATAAACATATATACATCAAACAGCAGAGGCCTAAAATATATGGAGCAAAAATAGAATTGGAGAGAGAAATAGTTTTACCATGATAGTTGGAAACTTTAATGCCTCACTTACTTTAAATTTATTTATTTATTTATTTTTTTAGGTGAGTGGAGGGGAAACAGTGAGGTAGACTCCTGCATGCACCCCAACCAGGATCCACCGGCAATCCCATCTGGGGAAGATGCTCAAGTACCTGAGCTACTTTTAGTACCTGAGGCTGATGTGCTCCCACAGAGCTATCCTCAGCACCTGGGGCCATGCTTGAACCAATTGAGCCACTGGCTGTGGGAGGGGAAGAGGGAGAGAAGGGGAAGGAGGAGTCAGGGAGAAGCAGATGGTTGCTTCTTTTGTGTGCTCTGACCAGGAATTGAACCCAGGATGTTCATACTCTGGGCGGATGGTCTATCTACTGGGCAATACCCAACTTTTAATAATAGATAGAACAGCTAGACAGAAGATCAAAATAAAACAAACACTTAAGTAACACTATTAAATCTATTAAGCCTAAAAACCTTGTGTAGAACACTATCCAACAATAATAGTAGGATACAGTTTTCTCAATTGTACATGTAACATTCTCCAAGATAGACCATGTATTAGGCCATGAAACAAGTCTCAGTACATTTAAAAAGATTGAAATCATCCAAACCATCTTTTCTAACCACAAGGAATGAAACTAGAAATTGATATCAGGAGGAAAATTCACAAATATGTGGAACTTAAACAACACATTCTTCTCTCTCTCTCTCTCTCTCTCTCTCTTTTAAATGAGTGGAGGGGAGATAGAAAGACCTGCATGCACCCCGACCAGGATTCACGTGGCAACCCCTTTCTGTGGCCGATGCTCGAATCAGCTGAGCTATCCTCAGTGCCTGAGGCTGATGCTTGAGCCAGTCGAGCCACTGGCTGCAAGAGGGAAGAGAGAGAGAGGAGGAGAGGGAGGGAGGGGAACAGAAGCAGGTGGTTGTTTCTCATGCGTGCCCTGACTGGGAATCAAACCCAGGAACATCTGTATGCAGTGCCAACACTATCCATTTAGCAAACTGGCCAGGCCAAATAACACATTCTTAAACAATCGGTGGGTCAAAGAAAAAATTACAAATGAAATTAGAAGGTACTTTGTAACAAATGAAAATGGAAACATAACATACCCAAACTCATGTGTTGTAGTGAAAAGAGTGCACAGAGGGAAGACTATAACTGCAAATGTATACATTGAAAATGATCTCAAATTGGCCTGAGCCAATTGGCTCAGTAGTAGAGTGTCAGTCCGGTGTGTGAAAGTCCTAGGTTCAATTCCTGGTCAGGGCACACAGGAAAAGAGACCACCTGCTCCACCCCCCATCTCTCTCTCTCTCTTTCTCTTTCTCTCTCTCTCTCTCTCCTCCTCCGCAGCCATGGCTTGAATGGTTCAAACAAAGTTGGCCCCTGGCGCTGAGGATGGCTCCATGACTTCACCTCAGGTGCTAAAATATCTTGGTTGCAGAGCAACAGAGCAGCAGCCCCAGATGGGCAGAGCATCACCCAGCAGGGGGCTTGCTGGGTGGATCCCAGTTGGGGCTCATGTGAAAGTCTGTCTCTGTCTCCCTGCCTCTCATGGCATTAGAAAAAAAAAGATCTCAATAACTTAACTTTATACTTTTAAGAACTAGAAAAATAAGAACAAGTTAAACCCAGAGCTAGCAAATTGAAGGAAATAAAGACTAGATCAAAGAGAAATGGAGACTAGGAAAACACTAGGGAGAATCAGAAAAGCCAAAAGTTGGTGTCTTGAAAATATCAAAATTGACAAAAGCTAGAGTGACCAAAAAAAAAAAGAAAGAACACACAAATAGCTACAATCAGAAATGTAAATGGAGATATTACTACAGACTTTACAGAAATAAAAAATACTGTAAGAGACTATTACAATAACTTTATGTCAACAAGTTTGATGCACTGGATGAAATGGATAAATTCCAAAAACAACCAACCAAAACTGATTCCAGAAGAAATAGAAAATTTGAACAGACCTTTAAAAAGTAAAGAGATTGAATCAATAATCATAAACATTTTAACTAATGAAAACCCAGGACCAGATAGCTTCACTGGTTGGTCTGTCAAACATTTAAATAATTAACACCAATTCTTCTCAAACTTGTCAAAAAATAAATAAATAAAAGAAAAAGAAGATGAAACACTTTCTAACTTATTCTAAGAGTCCAGCATTACCTGATTAAAAAGAAAAATCAGATAAAGACATGGTGAAATCTTAGGAAACCAGTCCAGAAGTGTACTAAGAGAATTATGCATCATTAATTATATTTTACTTGCTAACATTAACTTGTTCTCTCTCTTTCTGCTGCTACTGTAAATCTTTCCAAAACTTGGGGCCCACATTGATATGCCTGACATTCCCTTCCCTAAGAATGGCTCTGCCCATGCTTATTGAATCTTAAAATAATGTATGGCACTATATATTTATATACCCCCATTCACTTTTTTGTGCTTTGATGTTGTACAATTATACAATTTTAGTATTTGTTTTTCTCCTTTGCTATATAATTCTTTTCCCAACTTTTTACTTTGAAATGTTTTTTTGTTTACAGGAAAGTTGAATACCTTTTACTTACATTCACCAATAGTTAATATATTATCCTATTTATTATTCTTTCCCTCTCTTTTTCTTCCTTCCAAAGAAAATGGCAGATATTATGACCTTTTATTCCTAAGTACTTCAGACTATATCTCCTATGAACAAGGATATTTTTTATGTAACCACAATGTCATTATCATATCCAAGAAACTTAATGCGAATAACATAATATTCTATGTTCAGACTCTCTTGGTTGTCTCAATACAGTGGTCCCTCGTCTATTGCGGGGGTTAGGTTCCAGAACCTCCGCGATAGGCGAAAATCTGTGAAGTAGCTACTTATATTTATTTTATTATTTACATATATTTTAAGGATTTATAAACCCTCACCACACTCTTATGAACCTTCCCACACTGTTATTAACATTTCCCACACTCTTATAAACACTTTCTACACTCTTAAACCTACATAATTTTAACAACATATAAAATTCCATATGGGTACTCACCAGTGAACATACCATACATATTTTATTTCGATTTAATATTCTTTTAATATGTTTTAATGTTTTTATATTTTCAATTTTTAGGCTGGAAAATGCTTATTTTACCACAAAAATAATTAAAATAATAAATACATAAAAATACCTATATACTGTAAAATCCTGCAATATAGCAAAAAATCCATGATACAAAATTAGATATATACAATATAAAAATCTGCAGTACAGTGAGACCATGAAAAATGAACTGTGATATGGTGAGGAACAGTTATAATATTTTTTAAAGCAAAGGTTTTTTTTCTTGATACAAGAGCCAAGGAAAGATCATGCATTGCATTTAGTTGCTATTTCTTTTTAGTCTCCTTTAATCTAGGAGATTAAAGTTTTTCCAGCCCTTTTAAAAGAGTCCAAGTAAGTTCTGTAGAATGAGGCTTACAGTGACAGCTTGTCCTATTATTGGTGATGCCAGCAAAGTGCGATCACTTGGTTAAGGAGGTAGGATTTATCCTTTTGCCCTTTTACTTGATGTTCCTCATCTGAATTAATGAATGTGTTATTTGTTACCATTATTATTTTCAATGTTCAAATTTTCTCAAATTTGACCCGTCAGAACTTTTTTAGGTCCTCATGACCTGCTGATGGAGTGTTTGAATTACCCCTTGCTCTTTATTATACAAAATTTCAGACTCATCTTGAACTTTTCTGAAACCCTGGAGCTTGGTTTTTTTCCAAGGATCTCTGTTTCCTTTTCATGAGAGATAGTGTATTTGGAAATGAAGTTTATTGATACTAGAGTGTCATAGCTTCTAGACTTTTTTAAAGGATGGACTTTGGAAACCATTCATCCTTCATCAATCCAACCATTCATTGATCTACTTGTCCATCCAGAGTTCATATTCATATTTTAGTGTTATTTTAAAAATTAAATATTGGCATAGTTGAAGTTTTATTTACTCTCTAGAAGAAAACTAGAATATCACTCTTTTTAGGTCTTTAAAAATATTTTTCTAATACTCTAAAAATCAGTGTAGCTAGTGGTAAATAACAGCTTTTATGGTGAGTCAGGTCTGTATGTGGGTTATTTAATGAGCGCTTATCTCTGTTGTTCATGTAGTTTTGGGGCAGTGCCGTGACAACATTGAGCCAAAAAAGCTGCCTATCACTGAAGAGGAGCAGATTTACCCTTGGGATACATGTGCAGCAGTTCATGATGTGAGGCTTTCCCTCTTACAGCGGTATTTTAAGGATGTGAGTATCCTTTTTATCAAGTAGTATTTTTGTCTGCAAATTCATGGTCATATCCCTCCAGAGTTTTATGGTTTTTCTTCTAACAAATGTCATTGTAATTTGGAATCTAGAAGTTTATTAGAAAAAAAATACGTGAATAGTAAAAAGATGGAAAATTGTTAATAAGTAAACATTTCAGGTTTTAAATGTTATACCTCTGTTTTTAATGTTGTTTATTGGGAGGTAGTTCAATAGAATGTAATTGTAAGTATTAACTCTATAAAAAGTAGGATATGGCCCTGGCTGGCTAGCTCAGTTGATTGGAGAGTCATCCCAATATGCCAAAGTTGTGATTAGATTCCCTGTCAGTGCACATACAAGAAACAATGAATGAATGCATGAATAAGTGGGACAATTTTTAAAAAATGTTTATTTTTTTATTGATTTTAGAGGAAGAGAGAGAGGGGAGAGAGAGGCAGGAACATCAACCTGTTCTTACATGTGCCTTGACTGGGGAGTGAGCCAGCAACCCTTGTGCTTCAGGGTGGTGTTCTAAGCATCCAGCCAGGTCCGGAACAACAAGTTGATGTTTCTCTCTCTCTCTCTCTCTCTCTCTCAAAAATAAAGTTAATAAATAAATTTTAAAAAATTTAGATATAGCATGAATATTTTATGAAAACTTTTGCTTTCTTCTTTTTCTTTTTTTCCTTTTCTTCTTTTTTCAAGTGAGAAGAGGGGAGATAGAGAGATAGACTCCTGCATGCTCCTGGGCCAGGATCCACCAAGCGATCCCTGTCTGGGGCCAATGCTCTGCCCATCTGGGGCCATGCTTGCATCGATCTATTTTTAGTGCCTGAGGCAGAGGTTCTAAGGAGCCATCTTCAGCGCCCAGAGTTGATGCGCTTGAACCAGTTGAGCCATGGCTGTGGGAGGGGAAGAGAGAAGGAGAGAGAGAAGGGAGGAGGAGGGGTGGAAAAGCAGATGGTAGCTTCTCCTGTGTGCCCTGACTGGGAATCAAACCAGGGATATCCTTACTGCCTTCTTCCTTTACTTTCAAAAGATATATATAAATTCCTTTATGATGATGTTTAAATGTAAAGTAGAGGCAGGTTTAATACATGGCTTTTATGGTTTCTTGTGAACTTGGTAGATTTTCTTTTTTTAGCTCTTTCCACCTGGGTGCTCTAGCACTCAGGTGTCGTAAGTCTTGGAAGACCAGTTTTGTTTATTTAGTTGCAGTAGCATTAATTTCTTTATAAAATTTCTATACCATTTTTAATGTTTCCTAACTGGATTATCAAATGAGGTTTCCTTTTACCTATTGTTTTTTGGATCTTGTTTCTTGAGTAAACATATGATAATTTACATTACTTAAAATGTAAAGTGAAGCATTATTTTTATTTAACATATGAGATGATTATCTTGATAGATTTTCAAATATTTTTTTTTCTTGCCCATAATGCACTGGATTGAATGGAAGAAACCAATAGGAAGGTAGAAGACAGAAAGCTTAATGAGAATAAACAGTGACTGACCTAATGATAATAAGTCAGAGTATAGGGTGGCTGAGTGGTCTGGCCTGGGAGAAGGTTTCTGGTGGATTCTGGAGGAGAAGGTGGCTCTAATTAGGGAAAGGTAGTATAGAGTAGAAAGATAAAAATAACAGGTTTGGTCCTGATTCTGCTATTTCTTAATAGCATGAACTTGGTCAAATAAACCAATTTCCTTATCTGTAAAATAGTGCTCATAGTGATCCTTCATGCAGCAGTTTCTATCCCAGCAGGTTAGAAATTTCTTTCGATCACTTTGCATATAATAAAAGACAGTGTAAATGTAAAGGGTGTTTTTAATAGTCAAAGTAGCTCATTTAGGAGGGCTCTGGTCTTAGGCTTTATAAGATATTTTGGGTTGGGTAATGAAGACCATGTTTCCATATATTTTGAGGCTTTACAATGAAATTGTCATTATTTGGAAAAAGATGTAAACATATATACATGTACTTTCACACATTTTTTTCTTTATTGTTTGATTTTTTTGCAGTGTATATCTACTAATCAGATGTATAAATATCTTTATTTTGAAGAAAATTGAAGTTAAGAAATTGTGTTAAGTTCTGCTTTTGTAGAAATTTACTACCACCTTTATTTAGATTTTATTTTCTTGATATCATCTTGGTTTTAATATTATTATTTTGAATCACTTTAGGGTAAATGGTAAATATTTAATCCTAATGCCAAAAAGAAAAATGACTTGATTTCATCAAAACATAATTCAGACCTAAGAGCAAAATAATTTTGAGGGAAGCGGGGAACTAATAAAGGAGAGAAAAAGTAGGGTATCTCCTTCTTGTAGCCCAAATACTTATTAATTTCTAGAAAAAAAGCTTTTAAAAAATAAATCAGTTCTCAAATCTGAAGTAGACAGAGTATCTGTTATGTTTCTATTAGTGGTTATGAGATTTTTATTTTTTTTTTGTATTTTTCTGAAGCTGGAAACGGGAGAGACAGTCAGACAGACTCCCACATGCACCCGACCGGGATCCACCGGCACGCCCACCAGGGGGCGACGCTCTGCGCACCAGGGGGCGATGCTCTGCTGCGACCAGAGCCACTCTAGCGCCTGGGGCAGAGGCCAAGGAGCCATCCCCAGCGCCTGGGCCATCTCTGCTCCAGTGGAGCCTCGCTGCGGGAGGGGAAGAGAGAGACGGAGAGGAAGGAGAGGGGGAGGGGTGGAGAGGCAGATGGGCGCTTCTCCTGTGTGCCCTGGCTGGGAAGCGAACCTGGGACTTCTGCACGCCAGGCCGATGCTCTACCACTGAGCCAACCGCCAGGGCCTAGTGGTTATGAGATTTTATTCCTATATTAATACTTTTGTGTACTTATAGAATGGATATATGGTATATATGGTATTATCCCTGGACTGTGCCTCTGGAGGTCGAGGATCATTTCTTATGTTGGTTTTATAGTTTCCCGAGGGGCTAGTACATGCTTTGTGTGTGTAGATGCTTATTGGATTTCTTACTGAATTACTCTATTAAAGAGTACCAGAGTTTGATAGTCAGGCTGTATAGAAGAAAAGAGTTACTATTAGTGGACACTGATATTGATTATGGAATTAAACTATGTAGATTCTGCTCTCCTCAGATCAAATGCATGCATTTTATAGAGTTGTCAAGTATAATTTTAGTCATGTGAAACAGTACAGTTACTGTTGAAACTGGAAGTTTTTTTTTTTTCTTTTTGAAGAGACAGAGGAGAGTCAGAGAGAGGGCAGATAGGGACAGAGACAGACAGAAAGAAAGAGAGATGAGAAGCATCATCAATTCTTTAGTTGTTCATTGATTGCTTTTTCATATGTGCCTTGACTGGGGGACTCCAGCAGAGTAAGTGATCCCTTGCTCAAGCCAGCGACCTTAGACTCAAGCCAGTGACCTTGGGCTTCAAGCCAGCGATCTTGGGGTGATGCCTGTGATCCCAGGATCTAGCCAGCGAGCCCACGCTCAAACTGGTGAGCTCATGCTCAAGTTGGATGAGCCCAGGCTCAAGCCGGTGACCTTGGGGTTTCGAACCTCGGTCCTCTGTTTCCCCGTCAGATGCTCTATTCACTGTGACACTGCCTGGTCAGGCTGAAAGTATTATATATGAGAGATGTGACACAGTAGGAGAGAAACCTGAGCTTTGGAGTCAGATAGACTTGGGTTTGAACTTGGGCTCTACTATTTATAATTGAGTGATCTTGGTAAACTTTTTATTCCTTTTTTTGTAAAATGAGATAATACCACTTACTGTATGAGGTTTTAATAAATATTGAGATTGTGAATATTCAATGATAAGCATTTAGCACTGTGTTGGGCACTTCATCGAAGTCTTAAAATATTAGTCTCATATTAGTAAATATTTTCCTGCCTTTTTTTTTTACTCTAGCAGATTCATCTGCTAGAGTTACATTACCAAGTGACTTGCTATTTTTAGCTAACTGCTTTTATTAAAAAGAAAGATTAATTATATTTTTATAATACATTGTCAAAGAAAGCACCTTGTTTATTAACTGACTACCAACTATTCTAAAATGCTCTAATATTACAATTTGCTTGTACTTCAAGTGGCTACAAGTCATAAAACAGAGATGAACAGGTTTCCTATTGTTTTTCTGATTTATAACAGGAAAAGCTGGCTCACCTGCTGTGGTATTTGTTTTGTGCTGCTCCACATATATATATTTAAATCTGCTGGGAAGGCATTTTGCACTGTAATATTTTCAACTTTTAGATGCTCACGAAGAGTATTGATTTAATATTGAAACATTGTTTAATATTGTTTAAAGATAATTTGGTCATCTTATATATATAATAAGTATAAATTTCTTTCTAATATAAAAATATAATTTAAAGATTTACTCATTTTTTGTGACTCTCAAATATTTCACCATATGCTGTCACTCATGTTAGATCTATATCTAATGTTGCTCTGACTTGGCCACCTATTTATTATACACTCTAGACGGTGGAGTCAAGTTCAGGGCCAAGTGCTATTTGACAGAGGCCAAATGAAAACTCAAAATTATTTTGGTTGGGAGGAAAAGTCTTAGCTTATTTATAGATTGAAGGGAAGGAATTAGCAGAGAAGTTGAAGACATAAGAGAAAGAGAAGGCCCTGGCTGATGGCTCAGTGGATAAAACATCAGCCCAGCTTATGGACATCCCGGGTTCAATTTCCTCTCAGGGCACACAGGAGAAGCAGATCCTTGCTACCATCTGCTTCTCCTCCCTCGCTCTCCCTTTTTCTCTTTTGCAGCCAGTGGCTTGATTGGTTTGAGCTTGACCCTGGGTGCTGAGAATGGCTCCATGGGAGCGTGACAGCCTCAGGTGCTAAAACTAGCTTGGTACTCAAGCATCAGCCTAAAATGGGTGGATCCTGGTCAGGGTGCATGTGGGGAGTCTGCCTCACTATCTCCCCTGTCTCACACCCCCTCCCCCCAAAAAAAGAGAAAGAGGAGATAGAACAATTAACTTTTAAAACAAACTTCAAGCAAATATGTAGTTAGGATATATACTGTTGCTCTTTACTGTGTATTATATTAAACCCTTGTAAATGTTAAGGCACTTTTTGGGGGTTATTCTTACAACCGTATTTGTGCTTTGGACAGATGTTTGGAGGATCAGAGTCAAGAAGACCAGTTAAGAAACTTTATATGAGTCCCCTCCCGCACAACAAATGATAGACTTGAATGTTATAGTGAGAATGAAGAGGACAAGTCAAAATCATGAGATAGGATTCATATGGTTTGGGAACTAAAACTGGTGTGAAGGAAAGGGTGTGATATAGAATAACTCTTAGTTTTCTGATTTGATGACTAAATAGATTCCTCAATCTATTTTAAACCAAGAGGAAGATTAATGGAGAAAATGACAAATTTTTGACACATTAATTTTATGTTATCTGAAGGATGTCAAACTGGAAATTTCTGGTTGGCAGCTAAATATTTGTATCCGTCAGTCAGGCGAGAGATCTAGCTTGGAAGGTAGTTGAATTTACTGATTAAATCACTTAGGGGGAATAGTTTTAATGAGAAGAGAGTAGCACTAAGAATAGAATCTTGGAAGAATATAAACATTGAAGGGTCAGGCAGGGGAAGATAGAAGAGTCTTAAAAGGAGGCCTAAATCAAATGGTTAAAGAGATGGGAGGAAAAACCAAAAGAGAGTCTCACTATGGAAGCTAGGAGGAAGTAGCTACTTTAAGAAGGAATCTAATGAACAAAATAAAAACACTCATAGGTACGGAGAGCAGACTGACAGCTGTCAGAGGGTATGGGGGTTGGAGGGCTGGGTGAAAAAGGTGAAGGGAGTAAGTAAGAAAATAAGTTTACAGACAACAATGTGGGGATTGCAGGAGGGAGAGCGGGTAGTGGGAGGAGGGAGGAGGGGGGATAAATGGTGATGGTGGAGATTTGACTTGGGGTGGTGACCACACAGTGTAGGATACAGATGATGTATTGTATAATTGTGCACCTGAAACCTGTATTATTTTATTAACCAATGTCACCCCTAAAAATTCAATAAAAGATTTTTAAAAAGAAGGAAATTATTAATGTCAAGAGAGATTATGTATCATATAAAACAGGTAAAGTCAACAGCATTATAGTTTACAGTGAACCATAATATAATAGTGAGAGCTTATATTTCATGGAATGGAGAAGGCTTATTTATAATTACTTTTCATTATGAGCATAGATATTTGGAAGCTAAAACTTTATGGTGTTTATGGATATTGCCTTAGGGCTGTCAAGTTAGATATTACTTTATATAACAAAAATACAAAGTTTATAGTAGTATATATATAACGATATAAAATCATTCAGAAGTTTATGTGGGTATATTTAAGTATGTTTATGTTTATACTTCTTTAAAATTAATAGTATTTTATCTTTTTTTTTTAAGAGTTCTTGTCTATTGGCAGTATCGATTGGCTGGGAAGGAGGTGTTTATGTACAAACCTGTGGCCACACATTACATATAGATTGTCATAAATCTTACATGGAATCATTACGGGTAAGTTAATTGAATGATTTTTAAAGGTGTATATATTTCTCAGTATTAAATTTTTTACAGCATATACATTCCAGTTCATCTGAGGTGATTATGATTATCATTTGAACTACCTAGACTCACGATTCCTTCACCTCTTCAACTTTAGGGATTTCATTTACTCCACTTTAGCAACTGACTTCCATTGCTGTAATTTTAGAGTTTGCTATTCTAGTTCTGAAATATTAAGCTTTACTATCCTACCATGTCATTTATTTTCAGTTGTTAGTGTGTTTTGTTTCTCACATCTAGATCGCTAGTCCTTTAACCCTTGTGCATTTTTACAGTGCATTAGCTCTTACCCAGTCTCACTAGTACTTGCCCATTCTACTCTGAATACCAGCCATTTAAGCTACTTTCTTTAAACAGAAAAGCCCTGATAGAAAAATCATAAAACTAAGTAAACTGGCACCTCCATAAATGTGTGACTTTCAATAATAGTGCCTTAGACTAGAGCAGTGATTTTCAACTGGTGTGCTGTGGCAGGCACATTGGTGTGCCACAAAAGTTTTTAAAACATACAGTGCCTGACCGTTTGGTTAGGGACACTGACATCTTTTCTCTTAGTTTCATCAATTCAGCATCAGTAAGCTAGTTAATAGCTTCGTAAGCACATTATGCCTTTTTCATACCTCTTTATTCAGTTGTTCATTTAACAAGTATTTGTTCAGTGCATGTATTGTTTCTAGATACTGTGATAGATACACTGACCTGTGGAGGCGCAGTGGATAAAGCGTTGACCTGGAATTGCTGAGGTCGCTGGTTTGAAACCCTGGGCTTACCTGGTCATGGCACATATGGGAGTTGATGCTTCCAGCTCCTCTCCCCTTCTCTCTCTCTGTCTCTCCTCTCTCTCCCTGTCTGTCTCTCTCTCCTCTCTAAAAATGAATAAAAAAAAAATTAAAAAACAAAACAAAGAAAAACAGTGTTAGATACTGTGATAGATATTTGGGATAGAACAGTGAACAAGACACAGTGTCTCTCACCGTTTCTACACTGTGTGTGATAGAAATAAACAGTTGCAGTATATGTGCTAAGTATTATGAAGTGTACACAGGGTCTCACTGGAACATCTGCCAAGTGTAGAACATTTGATGAAGTAAGGTGCTTGAGTGGCTAGAGAGTCTTCTCTCTCTCATAGAAAGAAGTAATGAAGGGTTATGTGATAAAGGGACTGTGGTACATGTCAGGAATTTGGACTTTAGACATATTCCATACAGAGATACATTAAAGCCATTAAAGACTTTTAAGCAGACATATGGCATGCTCAAAAGTTTCTGTGGTAGTTGTGTAGATTGCAGGAGTTGTTGTGGGATGGCAGGAGAGTAAGAAAGAATTTGGGGATATCATTTAGGAGGCAAGAGATGATGGCTGCTTCAGCTTGGTCATGGCAGTAGAGATGAGAAGAGGTTAGGTATTTGAAATACATACAGAATTTATATATAGTATATATACATACATATATATGTATATATACTATATATAAATTCTGTATATATACGATATATGTATATATACTGCACACAAAAATTGGGATATTTTAAAATGAACATGAAATGATAAAAAAAGGAAGCATTTGATTTTTTTTAATTAAACAAGAACATCAGAAAAGCAAATGACAAGTCAAAGTTGTTCAATTATGCAAATGTGATGCAAAACCAACTGTTATTTCATTGGTGAAAATGCACTGTACAAAAGGCTGAAAGCACTGGAGTGTCTGCACATTCCCTGATCCCCTAATTTTTGTGAGCAGTGTTTAAAGGGTTTTCTGAGAGATTGTATGTGCAGCATAAGAAGAAGAAGTGAATCATAGTGAAAGATGGTGGTGATCATTGAAAGATTTTGATTGGGAGTATGAATCTTACATTAGGTAGATCATACTGTCAGTGATGTGTTTGGAAGATTAGAACAGAGGGCAGAGGAAGAAAGTGGATGGAAGGACTGATAGAATTTATTAATTAGATATTTGGAGTGGGAGAAGTCAGGAAGCTAAAGGAGCTGCCATGACTTTCTTCTTTCTAAGGTAGGAGGTGTAGCTTTATGCTCCTAACTAAAGGGGGCTTGACTGGAGGGACTTTACAAGCGAGGAGGTAGTTTTGAAAAACCACTTTGGAAGTGGGTGTGAGAGTGCTTCATAGGATGCTGGAGCAAGATTGCCATGCAGTATTCAGGGCTCAGCTGAGGTTGGAAACTGTTTGTGGAAGAATTTACTTCAGTTTTCTGTGACAGCATTCAGTTGGATGCAGAATTGGAGAATTTATACATTGAATTATTTTTGTATAAAAGTTTTGTTAGGTATGTATAGTGGAAGGACATACGGAAGGGAATGGAGAAGTATTGACTTGAGAGTTTTTGAAAGTTGTAGGTCATGGTGTGTAGGCAGGATAGGAATGGCCTGATAATGTAGGACAGATAAGGAGGGACTAGAAGAGACAGGAGTTGGCAGTCAGAACATAAGATGTGTGAGTTTAGTATTTTCAGATATGGATAATTCTGGATCATTATAGGACAAGGATGTAGTCATGGTAACAGGTATGGGTGTTAGAGTAGAGGTCAAAGACACAGGAACTGATTAAGTCAAGAAGTTGAAGGACTCAGATGTAGGATGGGTTGTCCACATACACACTAAAGTTGCATAGGAGGATGGTAGGACTTGGAGTGAGGAGGAAATCTGATCTAGGTACTAAAGTCTTCATGTGATTAAAGGCAATGAAGACCAGTAAAAGGTAAGGGAAGGGTGGTATTGTTAAATGACATGAGCCACAAAGATAGGAGAATGCCAGAGTAATGATCTTGAGCCAGCACTGGACTTAGAAGGATGCTGAGGAGTGAAGACTGCAGGAGAATGAGCAGTGCCTGGGTGAGAGGACTTCTGGAGAGGCTTTGGGAAAGAAGCAGATTTTAGTCAAGGTAAGGAGGAAGAGCTACCAGTCTTTAAAATTAAGGCTATAGGGAAGTTTATCACAGAATGTCCTTAAATGACCAGTACCTTGCTCCAGCCTTCTGCTATACTCTTCTTTTGTATCTTTTCAAACTTGGCTCACAAATCTCTTTCTCTGGGAAGCCTTCTTTGTTGATATATCACATTATTATAATCTAGTTATTTCTATATGGTTTAAAATTGTACCTTAAGTGAAGATGTATCTTAACTCTTTATGCCATCCTTTGACACATGATAGTGTTTTTAGAATTGGATTTAAGAAGACCTGATGGTATATTTTTAAGAACTTGAAAAAATAAGTGTCAAAAGTTAAAATGATACAATTCAATTCTTTTAGTCAAAGTATTTGAGATTCATGATACGGTAAAATGAGCACTACATTAAAAGTTGAGAAACCTAAGTTTATTTTGACATTGTCATTAACTACCTTTTTAACCATAGGCAAGTAAATTTATTTTCTTTTTTTGTATCCTATTTTCTCATTACTTTTATCTTGTTAGCAATAATGGTCATATTGTACCATTTATACATATATACCGTATTTTTTGCTCCATAAGATGCACCTGACCATAAGACACACCTAGGGTTTTAAGGAGGAAAATAAGAAAGAAAATATTCTGAACCAAATGGTGTGTTAAAATATTTAATAAAATACCATATTTTTCACTCCGTAAGACACATGGGAATTTTCCCCTCCACTTTTAGGGGAGAAAAGTGTGTTTTATGAAGCGAAAAATGTGTGTGTGTGTGTGTGTTAATGAATTAAATATGTTTTTAATTCATTCACAAAATGAATTAAAAACATATTTTGAGATAAAGCATTAGGTTAGTGATAGAATAAGAGAGACTGCTGGGAAAAGGATATAACAGTTCGGACTACATGATAGCAATGGCCTGAAAGAGCAAAATGGATGTGGGATGGTGTCAGGCAGAAGAAGGAAACAAATGTCAATCTGGATTCCTGTGGTAAGTCCTCTGCTTAATGAGCATGCATTGCAGTCTCATGGGCAAGAACTTCCTCCTAGTCTGTTTCAAAAATTCTACTTTTTCCTCCTTTTTCAGAAACATCTGAAGTAAAGTGTTAATTCCTTTCCTATCACACTTATGTTTTGAATTATCTAAATCTTCCCCCTATTCATTATACCTAAGCCAACCTACTGCATGATGTCCAGTCAGTTTTGTCCAGCAGTTAAGACATCTTAGAAAACACATCACATTGTTTTGGCTTAATTTGCTCCAAAGCTGTCTATCCTGTAAACATGGGCACTTGGAGACTTCCCAGTAGTCACATATAGATTATGAAAAAACAGGGGCAAAAGGTAAGGAGAAAGAGAAGGTAATCCACTTTAATGTGATCTGCTTTTTTTATTTTTTTATTTTAAATCCACATTTTATTTTTTTTCTGTAATATGTATTCATCAACTTTGTTATATCATTTCCCTATTCAAAACCTACATCAAAAATTCATCTACAGACGAAGTATCAATTCCTTAGCATTGATTGCATCACTATTTGAATGTTTCAGTACTGAGAGAAGAGTAGGGTACTTAAGCAGTTCATTGGTGTTGGCAAGATTTGCATAATTACCATGATATAACAAATGATTTGATAAGCTTCAGCAGTTAAATGAGAGATTGTGTGCATGTTGTTATGACATATGAGAGATGTCTTCTTTTTTTGTATGGTTCATTTTGTGTAGTTCACTATAAAATGTAGTGGTGTAAATTTTGTTTCCTGTAAAGGTGTACATTATACATCTGTGTGTTTTTCATGTTTTAGAATGACCAGGTTCTTCAAGGGTTCTCAGTGGACAAAGGAGAATTCACTTGTCCTCTATGTAGGCAGTTTGCGAACAGTGTTCTTCCTTGTTATCCTGGAAGCAATGTGGAAAATAACCTGTGGCCACGTCCTAGTAACAAAAGCATACAAGATCTCATAAAAGAAGTGGAGGAGCTGCAGGGGCGGCCGGGAGCTTTCCCAGTAAGCATCAGTGTAAGGCAGAAATATCCTGGTTAACTCAGCTCTACTTTTCAGCTTTTATTTTCGTTCTGTTTTTAAATCATTCTGGGCCTTTATACATATAGTAGAAATTGCTTTTCAAGGTTTTTCTCTTGTTTGTAGTTATTAAAAATAAAAACAATAGAACAAATTATCACCAAAGGCTATATACTTTTTCTTATTATAACTTGTTACAGTTTTAATATGTATCTTCCAGATCATGGACTCCTATAAGCTTAGATATGGTTAAACTTTTTGAACATTTTGAAATATTTAAAAATAAAGCCAAATAAATAAATTATATCTATTTATCTTGTAATGTAAAGCACACTCTAATTATTTAAAAATATGCTCATTAGGTATATTAGGATTAAGTTGATATATTTAGATACAGAGACACACATTATGTATATGTAATTATAGATTTACACACACATTTCTGTATGTGTATCAGAGAAAGTATTGTATACTTGATGGAACCATTCACCATAAGTCAGTCTATTTTATTGCGATTTGGTATAAATGAACCCATCTTTGCATTCCATCCAGCAGGATTTATTTATTTGATTTAAATTTTTAAGTACTTTACCTTTATTATAGATTTATGATATGGTTCTTGAGAGAAGTGACAGCTATGCCTGGTTTATGCAGTAAATTTATGAAAACTATAAATATTTTACACTTGATACAAATTCATAGTTTAAAGCTACTCAGAATCATCTTCTAGCAGTTGCTTTTCTCAATTGAGGACTAATTTTAGAGTCTGTATGATTTTTTCTTTGGTAATTCTAAATTTTTGTGTGTTTAAAATATGCTTACAGTAAGGGACATCGATATTAGTCTTTGAAAATGAAAGATTTTGTATAAACATGGGAACTGTTCTAAAATATTATTTTAATGACATTCATTCATTTGTGTAGAACAGTGGTCCCCAACCCCTGGGCCGTGGACCAGTACCGGTCCGTGGCCATTTGGTACCGGTCCGCAGAGAAAGAATAAATAACTTACATTATTTTCCGTTTTATTTATATTTAAGTCTGAATGATGTTTTATTTTTAAAAAATGACCAGATTCCCTCTGTTACATCCGTCTAAGACTCACTCTTGACACTTGTCTTGGTCACGTGATACATTTATCTGTCCCGCCCTAAAGGCCAGTCCGTGAAAATATTTTCTGACATTAAACCAGTCCGTGGCTCAGAAAAGGTTGGGGACCACTGGTGTAGAATATAGTTTGGGAGATTAATTCATGGTTGAATTATAGTGCTATTGTCACAATATAGAATTAAGATGAAAGAGCTCTAAAATAAGAAAACATTTCTTGATCTGTTTTATCTTTGTGCACTAAATATATAGAAGATAGGTAATGTACTTTTTAACTTTAATTTTCCAGTATGTTCATATTATGAACATTGTAGTGTTAGAGTAGTATCGGAGAAAATGAATATTAAGTACATTTTACATTTTTGTCTTTTTTACAGTCTGAAACCAATTTAAGTAAAGAAATGGAATCTGTAATGAAAGATATAAAAAATACTACTCAGAAGAAATACAGAGACTATAGCAAGACCCCAGGCTCACCAGACAATGATTTTCTCTTTATGTATTCTGTTGCTAGGTAGGTATACATAGCATATACTTTTATATTTATTTATTATTATTAGTTGTTATTATTTGTTTATTGTCATTACCTTTTATTTAAAGAATGGATATTTTTAATGCTAGTTGAAATTATGGCTAATTTTAGAACCTGCTAGAAGGACTATAGAAGTATAGTTTTCCTTCATTTTCTGAAGAGTTTATTTTAATGAACTATTGAGTTAAGTGTTGCTAAGCATTATAGGATATATGGGAAAAGTATATTATTAACATTTTGAGACAAATATCTACCTCAAAGCATGTGAATATTTTATATGAAGGGTGATGTCAAGAAATACTATACAAGTTCTATCAAAAAGTGGTAATATTGAGTGAGAACTAAAATATTGAAACATGTTAAACACTTTATTTATTTAAAAATAAGAACAGTAAAAACTTATTTTGTTTGATTTAAACTGGTGAGAGATCTATTAATATTCTAGAAAACTGTAGTTGGTTTTGGAAACCAGATATAGGAGATGAAGCATGAGATCAGGCATATTCTAAGCCTCTATTAGTAGTTAGCTGGGGGCTCAAGAAAGCAGAGGTAAATAATTCTCATCTTTCAGATTATATGGGATTGGTCTAATCAACTGAGTTGGTGTTCAGTACCTAAGAAATAGCTCCAAATAGGAGGTTTAGAAAACTTAATTGAATGAAAATGGAGAACCACAAAAGAAGTAAATAGGGGGCCCTGGCCAGCTGGCTCAGTGGATAGAACATTTGCCCAGTGTATGGAAGTCCCAGGTTCTATTCCTGGTCAGGGCACACAAGAGAAGTGATCAGCTGCTTTTCTCCGCCTTCCTCAACCCCCTTCTCTCCCTTTTTTCCTCCCGCAGCCAGTGGCACGATTGGTTCTAATATTGGCCCCAGATAGGGGTGGCTCCCAGTCAGGGTGTCTGAGGGAGCCTGTCTCCCTATCTCCCCTCCTCTCACTTAAAAAATAAAAAGAAGTAAATAGGGAAGAAATGGGTACAATTAGGAACTTGTAAACATGTTCTGCTAGAACTGATTTTGTAGACCCCTGAATGTCTCTAGAAGCATGCTTTGTATTTTGTCCATGTATTATTGTCATAGGTAAGATTTAGAGAGGTAATAGGACTGGAAGTCATGCAGCAAATTAGTGGCACAGTGGGACTACAACTCAGTCTCTTGGGTCATGGTCTAGTATTCTTTCAGTTCCTATCCTCCTCCTTCCTCTCCTGTGTTCAGCTTTTATAGCTCAGATGTACTTGCAGTTCATCATGGTCATTCTCTTTGCCCCATTCCTGGATCAGAGTATAACAAAAGAGTAAATGAATTATATGTAATATTTAGAACCCAGGTAATATGGAACCAGATTTAGGAAAATTGCAGTAAGCAAGTTAGAGCTCAAGATAAGGAAACATTAGTCATTGGTTTTAGAATGCAAATACTGGACACAGATTGATGTAAAAGGCTGTAATTGATTGGAAAGTAACTTTCTAGTCTGAATGTTCCTGACTATTGTTATTTATCCAGAATGCTTTGGGGGAAGATACAACAGTTAATTTAACATTTTGTCTCTGGAGGTTGACCAGTGCATACTTGCGATAAAATTTGCTTTATGTGAAAACTAAATTGAATATAATTAAATTTTCCAAGGTTTTAAGGCTCTACAAAACTCCTGTACTATACTGTGGTAAAAATGTTATAGAAAATTTGGGTAAATGTAGATCAACTCAGTTGTAGTGTGTGTGTGTATGTGTGTCTGCACATGCACACATACACACATTATAGGCAGTTCTGCGCTACTCCCTGATGGGGATATGTTCTGAGAAATATGTCGATAGGCGGATTTGTTGTGTGAATACCCTAGAATGTACTTACTCAGACCTAGATGGCATTACTTACTACATATATAGGCTATATGATATAGCCAGCCGCTCCCAGGCTATAAACCTGTATAGCGATATTACTGTAAAAACAACCATGAGATTAAATCAAGCACAGGAAAAAAGAATGCAATAAACAGATGTGGTAAACATGAGATATATGAGGTAGCTGTCAATCTAACACTGCTTTACAGCAAACATTTTTTGTATAACTACTCTAAAATAATAATAAAAGTATAGTATAATAAATAAACAAGTAAGATAGACATTTATCATCAAGTATGTATGATGTCCTATCCATAATTGTATGTGCTGTACTTTTATATGACTGGCAGCTCAGTAGGTTTGTTCACACCAGCATCACCACAGACACGTGATTCATTTTGCTATGATGTTAGGATGGCTATGATGTCACATGGTGACAGGAACTTTTCAGCTGTGTTATAATGTTAAGGGCTTACTGTGGTGTATGCGGTTTGTCATTGAACTGTCATTATGCAGTGTATGGCTGTACACACACACACACACACACACACACACACGCTTATGTTGATTATGTATTTAGGCCTTTGATTTTATTAGGATTGACATAAGAAAATCCTGGCTGAGTGGGAATGATCTATATATGGAATTTTGTTATAGTATGATAGATCTAATAATTTGGTTTAAATTTAGTTTAGTTGAAGTTTTAGATTCCTATTTGTTGGATTAAATACATAAATAATTTATAGAATACAGCTTGCTGTGATATTGCAAGAAACTTTTAAAATCAAATTTAAAAAGAAGTGGGGACAAATGTCAAATGTTATTTACTAAGTGTATTATGTGGAGAAATATGCTCTCCGCTTCTTCCATTTTTCTTTGATTTTATTGATAAACACTAAAGCAGCAAAATAATGATTCTGAAAGAGAAAGTATATAAACCTTAAAACCTCATTTTCCTTTTGTTAAAATAACCTAGACCGTTGCAAAACTTTCAGTAAGATTACATGCCGTCTCTAAGTTTTAGTCATTAAAGAGAAAACAAACAAAAACCATATTGACCCAGAAAACAAAATCATGAGTTGAAGGAAAGAAATGTATTTTGTATTATATTTGATTGAGGTGTAAATTTCTCAAGGTAGGAAACCAGATTTTTTGTAATTATCTTCTGCCTAGCATATAATTTGATTTCACAAGTACTTATGATTATAGATTATGGTTATTTTTATGCCTAAAAGGTAGACATTAAAATATTTAGCAATATATAAAATGCTTAGATATCTAAGCAAAATATTTAGAAATAAACTTAATTTGAATTACTTAACTTTTGAATCAAATGTTGTGATTCTGAAATGTATAGTTTATTAGAATATACAAGTTTATTGATTTGACATTAGTGATTTGAATGGATTACAACCCTAGTTTCCCAGAGCTGAATTTCTCCCTGCATAATTTTGTTTGCTCTTTGGGGAGCTTACATATTTTGTTTATAAACAAAATATTTCTGGTGGTTAACGACTCCGTAAAATTGTTTTCTTTAATATTGTTTTAGAGCTTTTTTTCCCCTTCCCGGTAGGACGATGAGTATCTCTTTGTTTTTAATTTTATTTTTATGATGAAGCCTTGGAAGATTTTCTGAGAGCAGCAGAGAAGACATTGTTGGAATGTTTGGAAAACTCATGCTCCCAGCACATCTTTATTTTAACATCATCCATTTATTTAGAAGGGCAGAAACAAAATATTGTATTGTGATTTTTAGCAATGAGGAAAGATCAGACACAGGACACAAGATGCATTTGTGTCTTCTTTTTTCTAACAAGTCTCAAAGGACTGATTTTGTTGTCAGTGAAATTAAAAAAAGCTGATGGTTAGGCCTCTGACATTGACTTTTTAAAGTTTTAAATATTATTACATGATACTAACCCTTTGGATAGGTAGTTCTTTTTAATTCAGAAAGAATGCTGTATAGGAGATTATCCTACCATATCTGATATAATTAATTACATTTAGTGGTTTTCTTTCAATTGTTCTTTAAATTCCTGGTAACATGTTTGTCTGAAGTATCTTATTTGATGATTGAGTAAACAGAATTGTTTTTGTATTTATATTTTAATGAATATTTTTGCAAATTATGCTGAAATAAAAGTTGACATTCTAGTTCTGACATTCTGTTGTAAGAATTGATCATGTTTCTGGTTAGCTCTTTTAAAAGTACTTTCTAGGAAATCTTAGTTTTTATAAGAGAATATAGCCATTAATTTTTTCCTACAGATTAGGCAACAGAAGATTTGTGAAAACAAAATATATTGATCTCATTTATATTCCCTTGATGAAGGAACACATGCTGGTCTCCGCTCGCTTTCTGTCCACTAATATGAAATCCTTGTCCCTGCTTCCTTGCTGGTAGGTTTTTAGAAGTTCAGTGAGCAATGCAAATCGCCTGAAGGGTGGAAAATTTCCTTGTCACACAGATGCCCTTATCAGCAGCAACCAGATGGAGCTCTGAGCAGGAACATTATCAATGTTAAATTGCTTTTCTTCCTCCTCCTGACTCTACCCTCCCAACAAGTAGAGAGGATTAAAGCATTCCTTAGGAAATGGGTGGCAAATGTACAGATTTAGGAATATTAATATTTTGACAGTTTGCATTTATAAGTAAATATATATAAAAATAATGTTTCAAGACATTCTTGTTCAAAATACAATCAAAACCAGTTTAAAATGTTTTATTTTAAATAAATAGCATAATATTCTTTCTTGAATTCACTTGCAAAGAGTAAGCTTGAAACTCGGCAGCTTAATTTTTTTTAAGATGGGGGATAGCCCACTGTTGATGTCAGATGCGTATCTTGAATATAAACAAGTTTATTCAGTTTGGGTTGTAGCAAATAAAGGTGTATTTAAGTTTATTAATATTGTTGAAGTAAAAATACAATTTATCACTCAGAATTTTTATTTATTATTTTTGCAAAAGTGGCTATTTTACTGTTACTGTTTTTGAGTAAATCTTTAGATTCAGCATCAGTTTGATCTTTGAAATGTCTATTTACTAATTATTCATATTCTTTAAGCTAATAATTGCTAAATACTTTTATAATTTCAGATCTATATGAACAATACTACTGATGCTTAGCAGTGTCAATAGTTACACAATGTATTTTCATAAAACTATAATTTTAGAAGTCCATAAAAAATACTGCTGTTAATTATATGTGTTGTTCCTAGCCACTTTGATGTTAGTGATTTTTTTTTAGTGTTGATTTCTGGATACTATCTAAGTGCCAATGAGTGATAACCATTTCTCTGATAGAAAAATTGGTATGCCCTTGTGTGTTATATGACAATAATCACATACTCAGTGGCTAACAGTTGGAATACAAATTCTTTCTGCAGATTCATTTGCGGGTTTATGAAGTGTGTTACAGTATTTTCCTTATAGCCTAGTTTTTAGCATTTGCCAACATTTGGAATTTTGAACAATTACACTGTGATGTGTGCAGTTTTGCAGGTATAAATATGAACATATAAGGAAGGACAGATAAACTCTCTCCCCTTTTTTATTTCTAAGTATCAGACATAAAATTGAACTGATATTGAATAAATTATACTTTTTCAAATGATAAAGTTGAAGAACTTTATTATTTAGGTTGATTCAGTCATATCAACAAGACAAATTAAAAAGTATTGTTTAACCTAATGACTGAGATATATTATAATGCTGTTCTTACAGAACCAATTTGGAGCTTGAATTAATTCATCGAGGAGGCAATTTGTGTTCAGGTGGTGCAAGCGCAGCTGGCAAAAGGTCCTGTTTAAGTAAGTATTAAAGAGTGGTAAATTAAAAAAATATTCTATGTTATTTTTGAAAGCATATGCAGACAAAGTGATCTTCTGGTGTATTTTCAGTTTCTTTTTATGCTATATATGATCAGTGTTAATAGTAATTATATGCTTTAAATGGTTAATCTTGAACTTAGAAGAATCATATGCATATTTAGCTCTTTCTATACTGTGATTACTCTGTAAATATTTGTCATACTAATTGATCAGATTTACATTGGTTCTAAAACAATATATTATTCTCAGCTATAAAAAAATAATCCTTGGGCTTGAATTTTTATATTGTCTAGATTTAAGAAAATATTTTTATAATGACAATTTATATTGCCTACAGATTCCTTTCTATATAGTAGCTGCTGTTAACTAAGAAAGGTATTTATCCTCTATTTTGATATGCACATTAAAACATATTAAAATAGTGTTTACTTTTATTTATGAATATACTCTATATTCTAAAATGGCCTGATTATTTAATACTTTTTGTAAGGATGTAGTGGAGAGAAGTGTCATTTGGATCTTAAAGTAGACTTTGCATGAACATGGTTTTGATGCTATCACAAGTCATTGTTTAGAGAATTGATGTGAATACAGGGAATAAGATTATTTAATGTCAGGTGTAACTATTGGTCCCAAATCACTGGCGTTAAAATATTAATGTGAATGATACAGGAAATAAAAATTGTTTAAACATAATGTATTCTTTTGAAAATGAATATATTTTATTAAGTGCTAAAATATTAGTAATTATTAAAATTATAGTACATAATTGATTTAAAAATATATATACATTATTTTAAAAGGATATATGTGATTTTAGGACAATTTCAAAGCAAAGGACTTACCAAAAACACCTTGAAGTTTCAAACATCAAGATACAAAGTTATGTGAAATTTCAACTGAGTTACTTTTAAAATTCTTCCTAGTTATTTAGATTTTGATATTTTATTTTGGGTTATCACTTGATTTCTAGAAGTTTAAGGTTTTAAAAGTTATTTTTTACTTAGTGTTTAGTATTTAGTGACCCCTTGATGTATATAGTTAAGCCCTATTTATACCCAATGATTTAGTATATAGTTTAAAGGGGAAGATGTTGATACATAAGAGTTTTAGCTTGTAGTCTGTTTGAATTGGCAGGAACTATAACTTTACTTATATAGATTATTTTTGTTTACTTATTGATAAATGATGTTTAGCATTGGCTGATAATAGTTAAAATACTGTTATATTACAAAGGGGTAAATGAAGGAATGTCAGTTTTATGTTCAAAACTCTACTTTTTTATTTTTTTTTCCTCTTAGGTACTTAAATTTATCCAGAGGTTTGTAAATGATGAATTTATTCAGAATCCTAAAAATGGTAGTAAAATTGTAGCAGCAAATACTTCAACTATTACACTTAATTTAAATTTAAATTATTACACTCAATTTTAATTTAAATTATTAAATTGATAGTTACTTCCGAACTTTTATTTCTTTTTATTTCTCCCTGTAGTAAATAAGAGATTACATTATCCCAGTATAGAAAAGGCATGATAAAGCTCATTCTAAATATAAGTTAATACCATTTTGGGTTTTCTTTTCTTTCCTTTTTTTTTAATCAATTGTTCTTTTTTCCCCCAGCTTTATTGAAGTGTGATTGACAATGAAAAAAATATATGTATTTAGGTTGTACAACAGTGTTTTTTATTTTTATTTTTCTAATGATTAATGATTATTCAATTGCTTATGCATTATTTATCCTAATATTAAATAATGTATGTATACATAAGTCATGTATATAGAATATATTGTATGTCATATGAAACCCCACCATTTTGTAAGTGTATAAACTTACTGTATTTGTTATTTTGTTTAAACTTAACTCACACCTAATTTAAGTTGAACACTAGAACTTAATTTGATGGTGTTTTATAGGATCTTAGATCAATTATCTCCTTTTTTCATCTTTCAGTAGAACTTTAATGGTACTATAAACAGAAATTCTGTATTTTCTTTAGATACTCTTTATAAGTCGGTCTTCCCCTTTCTTGTTCTTTGGCTCTCCATTACCTCTTAAATATTTTATTTAAAACTTTTAAAAATTAATTTTTTTTTCACAAATTTATTGGGATGACATTTGTTAATAAAATTATATAGGTTTCAAGTGTACAATTCTATGATATACCATCTGTATATTGCATTAAAAATATTTTCCATAATATTTTGGAGTAACAGTGGGAAAATGCTCCACTAATTAAGCAAATGATAAGGGAAATTCCCTATTTGGAATAATATTTCATCACAACTCTTTGATGAAATTGAAGATGAGTTTAGTCAAAGATTTAGTAAATTTTGTCTGAACAGTTTGATTAATATCTGATAGATAATTTTGGACACACACACAGGTGGGAGGAGGAGTCCAAAGTGGGGGTAGGGAGAAGATTGTTCTTATAACAATGAAAGCAGAAAATGTTACTGGCAAATTTACACTGAGTAATCAAAATAAAATTGTGTACTTATATATTTAAGCAGAATTTGTAAATACTGAGCTAAAATGACCAGTATTTAGTCAAAATAAAAGTTTATTCTTAAATATATGTCTGGAAATTTTTCCACAGTAAAGAATGAGAAAAAAAAATTTCTTACATGAGAAATGGAGGGGCAGAGACAGACTCCCACATGCTCCCCTACTGGGATGCACCCAGCAATCCCCTTACCAGGGGATGCTCTGCCCATCTGGGGCTATTGCTCCATTGCTCTGTTGCTTGGCAACTGAGCTATTTTAGCACCTGAAGATAGACCATGGAGCTACCCTCAACACCTGGGGCCAACTTGCTCCAACCGAGCCATGGCTGTAGGAGAGGAAGAGAGAGAGATATATAGAGAGAGACGAGAGAGGGGGAGAGATGGAGAAGCAGATGGCTGCCTCTCCTGTGTTTCCAGACGAGGAATCGAGCCTGAGACTTCCATATTCCAGGCCAATGCTCTACCACTGAGCCAACTGGCCAGGGCCAAGGATGAGCAAAATTAATTCACATAGCAGCATATTATTGTATTTTAATAATACCTGAAATCTGTAGTTTTTAAGTTTGTAAAGTACTTTCACATAAATAATTTCATCTTTAGAGTGACAATTTGAAATAGGTGTTCTGTCTTTTTTATAGAAAAGGAAACTGAAGTTCAGAGTGATTGCTTTACCAAGTCATACAGCTGAAAAATGTCAGAGCTTGCACTTGAACCCAGCTTTTGTGAATCTAAATTCAATTATGTATGGCATATCTTTTGCTCTTAAGTGTCCCAAAGATACTCAGAACCTTTAATAACTTTTACCCATGGGCTTAGTCAAGGATATCCTGCTGTTCATTGTTGCCTTGGGACCTGTCCAGGCTTTACCACACTAACCCTCTTGTTATCTTACCTGTTTCCTTATAGAGAAATTGAGATTTTTCTCCCTGTGGTAATTCAGTGAGTCATTTGGCTAGTTGAGATTTTTTTTTCATTGACAATTATTTAACCATTGGTAATTTCACATATAGGACTAAACCCTTGATCTGAAAATGCAGACCCAATTAAGTTTACTTTAGGAAAAAAGAATTTTTTTTAAGTGAGAGGAGGGAAGATAGACTCCCACATGTGCCCTCACTGGTATCCACCTGGCAACCCCAGTCTGGGGCTAGTGCTCGAATCATCCAAGCTATCCTCAGCACCCAGGGCCAACGCTCAAACCAACGGAGCCGCTGGCTATGGGAGGAAAAGAGAGACAGAAGGGGGAGAGGGAGGGGAAGAGAAGCAGATGGTTGCTTCTCCTGTGTGTACCCTGACTGGGGATGAAACCCAGGACATCCTCACACTGGGCCAACACTCTATCCACTGAGCCCACTGGCCAGGGCAGAAAATTTTAATAGTGGTAAAATTTAAACTAGAACAAATTTATAAAGGTCTTTAGGACAATTCTCTCTTTTATATGTATCCCTGTCTTAATGACTAATATGAATTATACTAAGAAATAATCTACCAGTTCTCAATTTCTTACATGTTTTCAAATAACTGACAAAGATGCAGAATTTCCAAGTTCAATGAACATCTGTTCAAAAGCATTTAAAAAAGATTTTCACATGTAAAAACTTTGGGTTTAGTTTCCTTAAGTAAATATTCCTGAAATCGTAAAAATTGGCATAATGTTGTTTCATGTGTATGGATGGTACTCATAACCATACATGCAAATCTTTAATTTTACAATAAAATTAGAATTATATTTTTATTTTATAGATTTTTTTGTGTAAAATAGTCTTACTTTAAAGTTGAAGACTATAGAAAGTATTGTTAAATCTTAGTTTTTTGTTCTAGCTGAGACTTCTTATGAAATCTTAGTTTTATTTATTTTTTAAGGACAGATTAGTCTTTCAGTGGTGTTTTCTGTTTTAGTAATGATATGTCTGTGTTGTGATTAAGCACATGATAGACAATATCTTAGACTTGTCACAGATGTAAAGAAAGAATTTGGAGCCCTGGTCAGTTGGCTCAGCGATAGAACATCGGCCCGGTGTGTGGAAGTCCTGGGTTCAATTCCTGGCCAGGGCACACAGGAGAAGCGCCCATCTGCTTCTCCACCCCTCCCCCTCTCCTTCCTCTCTGTTTCTCTCTTCCCCTCCCACAGCCAAGGCTCCATTGGAGCAAAGTCAGCCCGGGCACTGGGGATGGGATGGCCTCTGCCTCAGGCCCTAGAAT
The DNA here is from genome assembly GCF_036850995.1 of Saccopteryx leptura. NCBI lineage: Eukaryota > Metazoa > Chordata > Mammalia > Chiroptera > Emballonuridae > Saccopteryx > Saccopteryx leptura. The sequence goes on from NC_089509.1 coordinate 56,098,203, forward strand.
GACTTTGGTTGCTACGGAACAACACCCTAGATGGGCAGAATATTGCCCCCTAGTGGGCATGCTGGGTGGATCCCGGTCGGGCACATGTGGGAGCCTGTCTCTCTGCCTCCCCTTTTCTCACTTCAGAAAAATACAAATAAATAAATAAATAAATAAAATAAAAATAAAAAGGAAGAAAGAAGGAAAAAATTTGGTTAGGTATTTCAGAAAATAGACTTTGTTGTCCCAGAGAAGTTGCTAGAGCAACCAGCATGGGGAAGAAGGTAGGAGCAAGTAGGTCAAGCACTACTGTAGTAGAGTTGAGAGGTCAGTTCCTGTAGAGGCAATGAAATTAGGGCTGATTAATTGGCCTACATTTTGGTTACTGTGCCACTGTGTTATTATGACAGAAAAGGAAGAGTATAAATTCATAAATTTTATGCTTCTATATTATGATTTTTATAGGATTGTTGGTTTGTTCCTACAATATTCAGTATAGTTAAAAAATCCCATTATATATCAAGCACTGTGCTAACCTAGGAAGTACAAAGAATAAAAGACACAATTGTCTTTTTCTAGGAGAACTCACAATCTAATAGAGAAGTACAAGTAAAAAATAATTACAGGGCTGTATAAAAAGTGCTAAAATAGTTAACTTAAGGTATAGAGAATGCAGAAAAGTAAGGTATGATCACATCTGCCTCAGGTATATTAGAGAAAACTACAGAAATGTACTTGAGCTGGCAATGAATCTGGTTTGCTCTGAAGACAGGAAGGTACCATTGTAGGCTGAAAGAATAGTTTGCAAAAACAGAGACAACATGATAGGATGGGGAAGTAATTGGGAAGGAGAGTAGGTTAAAAAATAAACCTGAAAAAGAGGATGAGTTAGCTCATGAAGGGTTTTCTGGGCCTGTTTCTTCAGTGGTTCACCATCCAGTGATGAGATAATGAGAGTAGATTTATTGTTTACAGGTATTGGAAGAGGGTGATACAACAAATTTAAAGCTGAGAGTACTCTTTTGAATAATCCAGGTGAGAAATGGTATAGCAGTGGGGTAGAGCAAAGGAGGATGGATTACAGGAGGCAGAATTACTAGGATTGGTAATTAGCTGCTGTAGAGGGCAAGGACATGGGAGATGACTGTCCGTCTTTTCCTTGGATGTTTGAATGGACAGTGATGTCATTCACTCAAACAGGGATTATAAGAGGAAATGAACATTGGAGCTGGATTGGGTTATATAATCAGTTTAGTTGTGGTTATATTGATTTTGTGGTGTCTGGAACATCTGAGGTACTAGAGAAATGTGTGAGTGGTAAGTATTGGTAGAGGTGGAAGTCCAGCTTATGTGAAGTAATGTGTGTAGAATGAGAAGGAATGAGGACTAAGAAGGAATCCTTTTCCATTCTTAGGGAGAACGCCATCTGTTAGGGTTTAGTAGAGGAAGAAGAGCAGGTACAGGTAGCTGACAAGGCACTGGGGGAGAACCAGGGAAGAGTGGTACTGAAAGTTCAGGGGTGGAGAGAGAAGAGAGTTAAAAAATATATGTTAATAATTTTATAGAGTGTTAGTTTTATGTAGAGGCCTAATGTTTCTAAAATAGTCATAATCTCTAATTTTACTTATAATATCTCAAATTTATTACTTGAAGTTTATTCTTAGAAACTATATATATTATACTTCAGTAATTTGAGATATTATAAGAATTAGAGATTATACTATTTTAGAAACATTAGGCCTCTACATAAAACTAACACTCTATAAAAATATTAACATATATTTTTTAACTCTCTTCTCTCTCCACCCCTGAACTTTCAGTACCACTCTTCCCTGGTTCTCCCCAGTGCCTTGTCAGCTACCTGTACCTGCTCTTCTTCCTCTACTAAACCCTAACAGATGGCGTTCTCCCTAAGAATGGAAAAGGATTCCTTCTTAGTCCTCATTCCTTCTCATTCTACACACATTACTTCACATAAGCTGGACTTCCACCTCTACCAATACTTACCACTCACACATTTCTCTAGTACCTCAGATGTTCCAGACACCACAAAATCAATATAACCACAACTAAACTGATTATATAACCCAATCCAGCTCCAATGTTCATTTCCTCTTATAATCCCTGTTTGAGTGAATGACATCACTGTCCATTCAAACATCCAAGGAAAAGATGGACAGTCATCTCCCATGTCTTTGCCCTCCACAGCAGCTAATTACCAATCCTAGTAATTCTGCCTTCTGTAATCCATCCTCCTTTGCTCTACCCCACTGCTATACCATTTCTCACCTGGATTATTCAAAAGAGTACTCTCAGCTTTAAATTTGTTGTATCACCCTCTTCCAATACCTGTAAACAATAAATCTACTCTCATTATCTCATCACTGGATGGTGAACCACTGAAGAAACAGGCCCAGAAAACCCTTCATGAGCTAACTCATCCTCTTTTTCAGGTTTTTTTTTAACCTACTCTCCTTCCCAATTACTTCCCCATCCTATCATGTTGTCTCTGTTTTTGCAAACTATTCTTTCAGCCTACAATGGTACCTTCCTGTCTTCAGAGCAAACCAGATTCATTGCCAGCTCAAGTACATTTCTGTAGTTTTCTCTAATATACCTGAGGCAGATGTGATCATACCTTACTTTTCTGCATTCTCTATACCTTAAGTTAACTATTTTAGCACTTTTTATACAGCCCTGTAATTATTTTTTACTTGTACTTCTCTATTAGATTGTGAGTTCTCCTAGAAAAGACAATTGTGTCTTTTATTCTTTGTACTTCCTAGGTTAGCACAGTGCTTGATATATAATGGGATTTTTTAACTATACTGAATATTGTAGGAACAAACCAACAATCCTATAAAAATCATAATATAGAAGCATAAAATTTATGAATTTATACTCTTCCTTTTCTGTCATAATAACACAGTGGCACAGTAACCAAAATGTAGGCCAATTAATCAGCCCTAATTTCATTGCCTCTACAGGAACTGACCTCTCAACTCTACTACAGTAGTGCTTGACCTACTTGCTCCTACCTTCTTCCCCATGCTGGTTGCTCTAGCAACTTCTCTGGACAACAAAGTCTATTTTCTGAAATACCTAACCAAATTTTTTCCTTCTTTCTTCCTTTTTATTTTTATTTTATTTATTTATTTATTTATTTATTTGTATTTTTCTGAAGTGAGAAAAAGGGGAGGCAGAGAGACAGGCTCCCGCATGTGCCCGACCGGGATCCACCCAGCATGCCCACTAGGGGGCAATATTCTGCCCATCTAGGGTGTTGTTCCGTAGCAACCAAAGTCATTCTAGGGCTGAGGCAGAGGCCATCCCATCCCCAGTGCCCGGGCTGACTTTGCTCCAATGGAGCCTTGGCTGTGGGAGAGGAAGAGAGAAACAGAGAGGAAGGAGAGGGGGAGGGGTGGAGAAGCAGATGGGCGCTTCTCCTGTGTGCCCTGGCCAGGAATTGAACCCAGGACTTCCACACACCGGGCCGATGTTCTATCGCTGAGCCAACTGACCAGGGCTCCAAATTCTTTCTTTACATCTGTGACAAGTCTAAGATATTGTCTATCATGTGCTTAATCACAACACAGACATATCATTACTAAAACAGAAAACACCACTGAAAGACTAATCTGTCCTTAAAAAATAAATAAAACTAAGATTTCATAAGAAGTCTCAGCTAGAACAAAAAACTAAGATTTAACAATACTTTCTATAGTCTTCAACTTTAAAGTAAGACTATTTTACACAAAAAAATCTATAAAATAAAAATATAATTCTAATTTTATTGTAAAATTAAAGATTTGCATGTATGGTTATGAGTACCATCCATACACATGAAACAACATTATGCCAATTTTTACGATTTCAGGAATATTACTTAAGGAAACTAAACCCAAAGTTTTTACATGTGAAAATCTTTTTTAAATGCTTTTGAACAGATGTTCATTGAACTTGGAAATTCTGCATCTTTGTCAGTTATTTGAAAACATGTAAGAAATTGAGAACTGGTAGTAGATTATTTCTTAGTATAATTCATATTAGTCATTAAGACAGGGATACATATAAAAGAGAGAATTGTCCTAAAGACCTTTATAAATTTGTTCTAGTTTAAATTTTACCACTATTAAAATTTTCTGCCCTGGCCAGTGGGCTCAGTGGATAGAGTGTTGGCCCAGTGTGAGGATGTCCTGGGTTTCATCCCCAGTCAGGGTACACACAGGAGAAGCAACCATCTGCTTCTCTTCCCCTCCCTCTCCCCCTTCTGTCTCTCTTTTCCTCCCACAGCCAGCGGCTCAGTTGGTTTGAGTGTTGGCCCTGGGTGCTGAGGATAGCTTGGATGATTCGAGCACTAGCCCCAGACTGGGGTTGCCAGGTGGATACCAGTGAGGGCACATGTGGGAGTCTATCTTCCCTCCTCTCACTTAAAAAAAATTCTTTTTTCCTAAAGTAAACTTAATTGGGTCTGCATTTTCAGATCAAGGGTTTAGTCCTATATGTGAAATTACCAATGGTTAAATAATTGTCAATGAAAAAAAAATCTCAACTAGCCAAATGACTCACTGAATTACCACAGGGAGAAAAATCTCAATTTCTCTATAAGGAAACAGGTAAGATAACAAGAGGGTTAGTGTGGTAAAGCCTGGACAGGTCCCAAGGCAACAATGAACAGCAGGATATCCTTGACTAAGCCCATGGGTAAAAGTTATTAAAGGTTCTGAGTATCTTTGGGACACTTAAGAGCAAAAGATATGCCATACATAATTGAATTTAGATTCACAAAAGCTGGGTTCAAGTGCAAGCTCTGACATTTTTCAGCTGTATGACTTGGTAAAGCAATCACTCTGAACTTCAGTTTCCTTTTCTATAAAAAAGACAGAACACCTATTTCAAATTGTCACTCTAAAGATGAAATTATTTATGTGAAAGTACTTTACAAACTTAAAAACTACAGATTTCAGGTATTATTAAAATACAATAATATGCTGCTATGTGAATTAATTTTGCTCATCCTTGGCCCTGGCCAGTTGGCTCAGTGGTAGAGCATTGGCCTGGAATATGGAAGTCTCAGGCTCGATTCCTCGTCTGGAAACACAGGAGAGGCAGCCATCTGCTTCTCCATCTCTCCCCCTCTCTCGTCTCTCTCTATATATCTCTCTCTCTTCCTCTCCTACAGCCATGGCTCGGTTGGAGCAAGTTGGCCCCAGGTGTTGAGGGTAGCTCCATGGTCTATCTTCAGGTGCTAAAATAGCTCAGTTGCCAAGCAACAGAGCAATGGAGCAATAGCCCCAGATGGGCAGAGCATCCCCTGGTAAGGGGATTGCTGGGTGCATCCCAGTAGGGGAGCATGTGGGAGTCTGTCTCTGCCCTCCATTTCTCATGTAAGAAATTTTTTTTTCTCATTCTTTACTGTGGAAAAATTTCCAGACATATATTTAAGAATAAACTTTTATTTTGACTAAATACTGGTCATTTTAGCTCAGTATTTACAAATTCTGCTTAAATATATAAGTACACAATTTTATTTTGATTACTCAGTGTAAATTTGCCAGTAACATTTTCTGCTTTCATTGTTATAAGAACAATCTTCTCCCTACCCCCACTTTGGACTCCTCCTCCCACCTGTGTGTGTGTCCAAAATTATCTATCAGATATTAATCAAACTGTTCAGACAAAATTTACTAAATCTTTGACTAAACTCATCTTCAATTTCATCAAAGAGTTGTGATGAAATATTATTCCAAATAGGGAATTTCCCTTATCATTTGCTTAATTAGTGGAGCATTTTCCCACTGTTACTCCAAAATATTATGGAAAATATTTTTAATGCAATATACAGATGGTATATCATAGAATTGTACACTTGAAACCTATATAATTTTATTAACAAATGTCATCCCAATAAATTTGTGAAAAAAAAATTAATTTTTAAAAGTTTTAAATAAAATATTTAAGAGGTAATGGAGAGCCAAAGAACAAGAAAGGGGAAGACCGACTTATAAGAGTATCTAAAGAAAATACAGAATTTCTGTTTATAGTACCATTAAAGTTCTACTGAAAGATGAAAAAAGGAGATAATTGATCTAAGATCCTATAAAACACCATCAAATTAAGTTCTAGTGTTCAACTTAAATTAGGTGTGAGTTAAGTTTAAACAAAATAACAAATACAGTAAGTTTATACACTTACAAAATGGTGGGGTTTCATATGACATACAATATATTCTATATACATGACTTATGTATACATACATTATTTAATATTAGGATAAATAATGCATAAGCAATTGAATAATCATTAATCATTAGAAAAATAAAAAAAAAACACTGTTGTACAACCTAAATACATATATTTTTTTCATTGTCAATCACACTTCAATAAAGCTGGGGAAAAAAGAACAATTGATTAAAAAAAAAGGAAAGAAAAGAAAACCCAAAATGGTATTAACTTATATTTAGAATGAGCTTTATCATGCCTTTTCTATACTGGGATAATGTAATCTCTTATTTACTACAGGAGAAATAAAAAGAAATAAAAGTTCGGAAGTAACTATCAATTTAATAATTTAAATTAAAATTGAGTGTAATAATTTAAATTTAAATTAAGTGTAATAGTTGAAGTATTTGCTGCTACAATTTTACTACCATTTTTAGGATTCTGAATAAATTCATCATTTACAAACCTCTGGATAAATTTAAGTACCTAAGAGGAAAAAAAAATAAAAAGTAGAGTTTTGAACATAAAACTGACATTCCTTCATTTACCCCTTTGTAATATAACAGTATTTTAACTATTATCAGCCAATGCTAAACATCAATAAGTAAACAAAAATAATCTATATAAGTAAAGTTATAGTTCCTGCCAATTCAAACAGACTACAAGCTAAAACTCTTATGTATCAACATCTTCCCCTTTAAACTATATACTAAATCATTGGGTATAAATAGGGCTTAACTATATACATCAAGGGGTCACTAAATACTAAACACTAAGTAAAAAATAACTTTTAAAACCTTAAACTTCTAGAAATCAAGTGATAACCCAAAATAAAATATCAAAATCTAAATAACTAGGAAGAATTTTAAAAGTAACTCAGTTGAAATTTCACATAACTTTGTATCTTGATGTTTGAAACTTCAAGGTGTTTTTGGTAAGTCCTTTGCTTTGAAATTGTCCTAAAATCACATATATCCTTTTAAAATAATGTATATATATTTTTAAATCAATTATGTACTTAATTTTAATAATTACTAATATTTTAGCACTTAATAAATATATTCATTTTCAAAAGAATACATTATGTTTAAACAATTTTTATTTCCTGTATCATTCACATTAATATTTTAACGCCAGTGATTTGGGACCAATAGTTACACCTGACATTAAATAATCTTATTCCCTGTATTCACATCAATTCTCTAAACAATGACTTGTGATAGCATCAAAACCATGTTCATGCAAAGTCTACTTTAAGATCCAAATGACACTTCTCTCCACTACATCCTTACAAAAAGTATTAAATAATCAGGCCATTTTAGAATATAGAGTATATTCATAAATAAAAGTAAACACTATTTTAATATGTTTTAATGTGCATATCAAAATAGAGGATAAATACCTTTCTTAGTTAACAGCAGCTACTATATAGAAAGGAATCTGTAGGCAATATAAATTGTCATTATAAAAATATTTTCTTAAATCTAGACAATATAAAAATTCAAGCCCAAGGATTATTTTTTTATAGCTGAGAATAATATATTGTTTTAGAACCAATGTAAATCTGATCAATTAGTATGACAAATATTTACAGAGTAATCACAGTATAGAAAGAGCTAAATATGCATATGATTCTTCTAAGTTCAAGATTAACCATTTAAAGCATATAATTACTATTAACACTGATCATATATAGCATAAAAAGAAACTGAAAATACACCAGAAGATCACTTTGTCTGCATATGCTTTCAAAAATAACATAGAATATTTTTTTAATTTACCACTCTTTAATACTTACTTAAACAGGACCTTTTGCCAGCTGCGCTTGCACCACACACTGAACACAAATTGCCTCCTCGATGAATTAATTCAAGCTCCAAATTGGTTCTGTAAGAACAGCATTATAATATATCTCAGTCATTAGGTTAAACAATACTTTTTAATTTGTCTTGTTGATATGACTGAATCAACCTAAATAATAAAGTTCTTCAACTTTATCATTTGAAAAAGTATAATTTATTCAATATCAGTTCAATTTTATGTCTGATACTTAGAAATAAAAAAAGGGGAGAGAGTTTATCTGTCCTTCCTTATATGTTCATATTTATACCTGCAAAACTGCCACATCACAGTGTAATTGTTCAAAATTCCAAATGTTGGCAAATGCTAAAAACTAGGCTATAAGGAAAATACTGTAACACACTTCATAAACCCGCAAATGAATCTGCAGAAAGAATTTGTATTCCAACTGTTAGCCACTGAGTATGTGATTATTGTCATATAACACACAAGGGCATACCAATTTTTCTATCAGAGAAATGGTTATCACTCATTGGCACTTAGATAGTATCCAGAAATCAACACTAAAAAAAAAATCACTAACATCAAAGTGGCTAGGAACAACACATATAATTAACAGCAGTATTTTTATGGACTTCTAAAATTATAGTTTTATGAAAATACA